>NC_034201.2:39235160-39280160 GCF_002021735.2 Oncorhynchus kisutch | reverse complement strand
ACATGGCACACCTGAGACTGAGGGATGGTTAGGGTCAGAGAGAGAGAGAGAATGATGGCTGCCACGTCCCTCTGGATATCATCCTCTGAGTGATGAAGGTCATTTCAGCTTACAGCAAGGATGGCATCTCCCCCTGCCCAATGTCAAATCCATCACACCATGCCAGCTCCTCATCAGCCAGCACTGTGGTAGCGTGTGTGTACGTGTGTGCACACATGCGCGTGTGTGTGTGTGAAGGAAGAGGGTTGGTGTGAGGATTTCTTTCTTAGTATTTCTCTTGCAGGATGTGTAAATGGACTTGTCATGTTTCAGCTAGGCCCAGTAAGCAGGTCAAGTCCAGGGGCTTCAATGTGTCTCTGTCTCTCTGATGTGCCTGGGTATAGAGGGAGTCCTGTTCTTACTCTCTACTTTCATCACTGCACAAACACACACTCACCACTGGGGCATAGTGACACAGGGACACATTCACAAGGGCAGGGAGGTGCTGTTCGTTCAGACTGGAGGAGGAGGAGTAGGAGGTGGAGGATGCTGGTACTGTAGTTGGTTGTTATTGTGTTCCTGCTCCCAGTTATCTTGTCTCATCCTATTACGGTCCTAGTGGGGGACTAATGCACATCTCCACCGTGGATGAGTTTTGGGGAGGAGAGAGATTGCCCACTCGCTTGATTAAGAAATGAGTTGCCCGGTCACCCTGGCAGATGAGTTGCCGGTCACCCTGACAGATGAGTTGCCCGGTCACCCTGACAGATGAGTTACCCGGTCACCCTGGCAGATGAGTTGCCCGGTCACGCTGACAGATGAGTTGCCCGGTCACCCTGGCAGATGAGTTGCCCGGTCACCCTAGCAGATGAGTTGCCCGGTCACCCTGACAGATGAGTTACCCGGTCACCCTGGCAGATGAGTTGCCCGATCAACCTGGCAGATGAGTAGCCCGGTCACCCTGACAGATGAGTTGCCCGGTCACCCTAGCAGATGAGTTGCCCGGTCACCCTGACAGATGAGTTACCCGGTCACCCTGGCAGATGAGTTGCCCGGTCACCCTGGCAGATGAGTTGCCCGGTCACGCTGACAGATGAGTTGCCCGGTCACCCTGGCAGATGAGTTGCCCGGTCACCCTAGCAGATGAGTTGCCCGGTCACCCTGACAGATGAGTTACCCGGTCACCCTGGCAGATGAGTTGCCCGGTCAACCTGGCAGATGAGTAGCCCGGTCACCCTGACAGATGAGTTGCCCGGTCACCCTAGCAGATGAGCTGCCCGGTCACCCTGACAGATGAGTTACCCGGTCACCCTGGCAGATGAGTTGCCCGGTCACCCTAGCAGATGAGTTGCCTGGTCACCCTGGCAGATGAGTTGCCCGGTCACCCTGGCAGATGAGTTGCCCGGTCACCCTGACAGATGAGTTGCCCGGTCACCCTGACAGATGAGTTGCCCGGTCACCCTGACAGATGAGTTACCCGGTCACCCTGGCAGATGAGTTGCCCGGTCACCCTAGCAGATGAGTTGCCCGGTCACCCTGGCAGATGAGTTGCCCGGTCACCCTGGCAGATGAGTTGCCCGGTCACCCTGACAGATGAGTTACCCGGTCACCCTGACAGATGAGTTACCCGGTCACCCTGACAGATGAGTTACCCGGTCACCCTGACAGATGAGTTGCCCGGTCACCCTGACAGATGAGTTGCCCGGTCACCCTGACCGAGCAGAGCTCATTCTCCCCTCCAGTTATTGTTGTATTCATTTTACTGAGTGCTCTTTTCCTCTCCTCTCTCCACATCTGGTTCTACAGTATGTGTTAGTGCACACCCAGAATGAAGTGCAGGGACCCGCTCTGTACAGTTAGTCGCATGTCTGAGCACCATCCAGGTGATTTCCCCAACACCTGGACCATGTCAGCGCACCCCACCACGCAGAGGAGAGCAGACCACCACTCCACCCCTGGGAGGCTGCCCCGCCCCCTTACACAGCCCCTGCGACCTCACTGACCTGTTTTGCAGAAGACAGGGTTCTAAGCAGAGCTTTTGTAGTTTTCTTTGTTTGTTTTTCTGACAAGCTAGAGAGGCATGTGTAATCGTGTGGAACGGGATACAGTGGAGGGATGCAGGTCTCTTCCCATCCCATTACTGACAAACTGACCATGACTCTGTTCCCAGGAACATGGAACTGGAGTCACGTCCTGTGTTTCTGCTATTCACATTCCTCATGATTTCATTGTCCTCAGCCAAGTCATGGCTGAATCATTGTATTGTTGTACAGTAACTGTATTCCTGGAATTGAGGGAGTATTGAAAAACATTGTTTATTTATGCAGTACCTGCCTCAAAAAATTACTTGTGTGACAGTATACAGTGCCTTGCGAAAGTATTCGGTATACTTTGCGACCTTTTGCCACATTTCAGGCTTCAAACATAAAGATATAAAACTGTATTTTTTTGTGAAGAATCAACAACAAGTGGGACACAATCATGAAGTGGAACGACATTTATTGGATATTTCAAACTTTTTTAACAAATCAAAAACTGAAAAATTGGGCGTGCAAAATTATTCAGCCCCCTAAGTTAATACTTTGTAGCACCACCTTTAAGTCGCTTGGGGTATGTCTCTATCAGTTTTGCACATCGAGAGACTGACATTTTTTCCAATTCCTCCTTGCAAAACAGCTCGAGCTCAGTGAGGTTGGATGGAGAGCATTTGTGAACAGCAGTTTTCAGTTCTTTCCACAGATTCTCGATTGGATTCAGGTCTGGACTTTGACTTGGCCATTCTAACACCTGGATATGTTTATTTTTGAACCATTCCATTGTAGATTTTGCTTTATGTTTTGGATCATTGTCTTGTTGGAAGACACATCTCTGTCCCAGTCTCAGGTCTTTTGCAGACTCCATCAGGTTTTCTTCCAGAATGGTCCTGTATTTGGCTCCATCCATCTTCCCATCAATTTTAACCATCTTCCCTGTCCCTGCTGAAGAAAAGCAGGCCCAAACCATGATGCTGCCACCACCATGTTTGACAGTGGGGATGGTGTGTTCAGGGTGATGAGCTGTGTTGCTTTTACGCCAAACATAACGTTTTGCATTGTTGCCAAAAAGTTCAATTTTGGTTTCATCTGACCAGAGCACCTTCTTCCACATGTTTGGTGTGTCTCCCAGGTGGCTTGTGGCAAACTTTAAACGACACTTTTTATGGATATCTTTAAGAAATGGCTTTCTTCTTGCCACTCTTCCATAAAGGCCAGATTTGTGCAATATACGACTGATTGTTGTCCAAATGGACAGAGTCTGCCACCTCAGCTGTAGATCTCTGCAGTTCATCCTCCAGTGATCATGGGCCTCTTGGCTGCATCTCTGATCAGTCTTCTCCTTGTATGAGCTGAAAGTTTAGAGGGACGGCCAGGTCTTGGTAGATTTGCAGTGGTCTGATACTCCTTCCATTTCAATATTATCGCTTGCACAGTGCTCCTTGGGATGTTTAAAGCTTGGGAAATCTTTTTGTATCCAAATCTGGCTTTAAACTTCTTCACAACAGTATCTCGGACCTGCCTGGTGTGTTCCTTGTTCTTCATGATGCTCTCTGCGCTTTTAACGGACCTCTGAGACTATCACAGTGCAGGTGCATTTATACGGATACTTGATTACACACAGGTGGATTGTATTTATCATCATTAGTCATTTAGGTCAACTTTGGATCATTCAGAGATCCTCACTGAACTTCTGGAGAGACTTTGCTGCACTGAAAGTAAAGGGGCTGAATAATTTTGCACGCCCAATTTTTCAGTTTTTGATTTGTTAAAAAAGTTTGAAATATCCAATAAATGTTGTTCCACTTCATGATTGTGTCCCACTTGTTGTTGATTCTTCACAAAAAAATACAGTTTTATATCTTTATGTTTGAAGCCTGAAATGTGGCAAAAGGTCGCAAAGTTCAAGGGGGCCGAATACTTTCGCAAGGCACTGTACATTCATATTTTGCAGTGGGTAGCAGCATAGTGAATTATTTCAGAGCATAAAGTATTACTAAAGGATACTGATGCACTGCATAGTTCCTGATTTGACCCCTTTTACACAGGCCATCATTTTTATGGCAGAATAATTCCCTGCTAACATTTTAGGATGCGAGTTAGGGTCATGGGATAAAAAGCCTGGTAAACACTTTCTGCCATAGTAGGCAATTTACCTGAAGAAAAAAAAGACAATTTTTATAAGTCTGACCTCTGATACTTTGGCTCTCTAGAGGATACTGGAAAAAATATGCTTTTTGGTTTTACATCAAGACAATAATTATTTTACAAATAAACATCCCCTCCCTTTCTATTTTTCAAACACAACCGTGTGTATACACACAAATACACACACACACTCTCTCTCTCTCCTTCTCTTCCCCCCTCTCTCTCCAAAAATGCAAATGAGAGGCTTCTGCCTATCAAACAGCTGCTTTCCCCATGGCAACCAATGGATTTTGTCCCTGTGATAAGACTGGAGAATATTTCTGGCATAATATAACAAAAAGACAGACTGTACAGTATATTGGCACAAATTGTCAGAACAAATATTCCCTAGGCCATTCAACAACTTCTGTACACTTAGTTACTAGATCTGTTGTTGTCAGAGTTTGTAAGCCGGTCCATCCTTGATTGCATCAACCTCCAAGCAGTTAGGATTCCTACAACAGCATCTTGTCAACCTGGATCCTTATACATGTAACTATCTGTGCATCAGACAAAGAGAACCTGTTTAGGGGAGGGTTCCCAGACAGGTTTTTCGTCATGAATCTGGTTCTGGAGGCAGCTCTGCAGTGGTCACTAATAAAGTCATAATGTCTGATTTTAAACCCAACTCTATCCTTAACCCTAACCTTAACCACACTGCTAACCCTAATGCCTAATCATAACCGTACATACATTTTTACAATATAGCCAATTTTTACTCGCTCAGTTCTGCCTCCAGGACAAGACTCATCCCAAAAAACGTCAACCACTGGAGGCAAGCTGAGCTAGCTATAACCTTATGGTGGCAGATGGTGATGGAGATGGGCCTTGGCACAGAGGCTTGAAAGGGGCCCTCTCAATGGGGCATCTGCCACACATCCACACCGTTTCCTGTACCGCACCACCCTCTGGAAGCCTTGGGGAGGCAAGTCACCGTGGCCTCATGATGAGGGGCAAGAAGTAGGCCGAACCGGATGGTGGGGGTGGAGGGTGTGGAACGGTGTGTTTCCCTCCACTTAAATTAGGTCACGTTGGAAGCTGTGCATTTGTCATGTATGACAGGCCTATTAATCGTAGGAAGGGTTGTGTCAGAGCCTCAGGGGCCCCAGGGGCCCCATGGGCCAGCTCTGAAGGTGGGATGTCCCTCTGGATGCCTTAGCCTTGTATTTTGTCCCTTCTCTCTCCTGCTCTCTTCTGCTCACTCCTCCCAGGTGTTTTTCTAGGAAGTTATCCTCCTCATATCCCATCAGTGTACCCAAGTCACACTCTCTCCTACTCTCTCTCTCTCTGTCCCTCTCCTCTCCGATTCTGTCTAGTCTGCTGTTTTTACAATGTCTCCTGCTGTAGTATTGTAGACTTTACTGTAATATTTACTGGAGTTTTGTAGACATGACTGTAGTATACTGTAGCATTTACAGTTTACTATAGTATAGATACTGTAGTAAGAAACAAACAGTAGTACATCATTTAGTAATCACTGTAGTGTTTTTGCAGAATGTAGTATAATGTAGTATTTACTGTAGTACTTTTTAAAGATATTACTGTAGTATTTACTATAGTGTCTTTTATTATCTTTGTCCTTGAGGAAACCTACTAGACAAAATACTCAAAGTGCAAATATCAGTTCAAGCTTCTGCTATTTTCTATAACCTGTAGGTAGGTAGGTCTGAACAGAGAGTTCAGGGCTTCTGCTCTTTTCTATAACCTGTAGGTAGGTAGGTCTGAACAGAGAGTTCAGGGCTTCTGCTCTTTTCTATAACCTGTAGGTAGGTAGGTCTGAACAGAGAGTTCAGGGCTTCTGCTCTTTTCTATAACCTGTAGGTAGGTAGGTCTGAACAGAGAGTTCAGAGCTTCTGCTCTTTTCTATAACCTGTAGGGAACACAGTATATGGTGTATACTTAGGATGTTTCTCACTTATGGGTGGCACAGATTGGGGTACGGGGGAGGGGAATGGACAGGGTATATGCAAAATAAATACTGTAGTATATACTATATTAATCACTGTAGTGTTTTTGCGGACAGTAGTGTTTTTGCAGAGATTACTGTAGTATTTACTGTAGTGTTTCTCTGGTCTGTAGTATACTGTAGCATTTACTGTAGTGTTTCTCTGGTCTGTAGTATACTGTAGCATTACCTGTAGTGTTTCTCTGGTCTGTAGTATACTGTAGTATTTGCTGTAGTATTCTACAACATTCTATAGTAAGTACTACACATGATCAAGGTATACTACAGTGTGTAGTATAGTATTCTATAGAATACTAGAGTTTACTACAGAATTTTATCGTAAGTACTGTAGTATTCTTTCATGTGGGTGCCTTCTGACAGTCAGAGGCTCCTGGCTTTCTCCTGAGCTCTGACTAGCAATCTCTACCCAGGCCTCACCCCCTGTCTTCAGACCTCTACCCCACATAGTGTGTCTGGAACGTGGTGATGGGGTGGGGGTGTGGATGGAGAAGCCTGTCTGACAGGGGATCTGACCAAACAGAGGGGGTTCAAGTTTCTGTAGAAGAGTGCTGGAACACAACAATACAAAACTAAGACATAGTCAGGTGTTTCATTTCAATGTGTAGTCTGCCTGTGAGAAAATCTGCCTCTGCTTATGGACATGTGGGTGGTTGTATACAAAGCTATATGCAATTTGTATGTGTGGGCACATGTTGACACAGAATGTGGGTGTTTGAGAGCGAGGCATTAGCAGACCTATGTGTACAGTATGAACATGTGAGAGTGTGTGGGTGCATCTGCGTGGTCTGTGTATTCGGCCTGGGGTCTAGGTGTATGCATCAGTGCGTGCCTGCGTGCCTGCGTGCCTGCGTGTGTGCGCGCGCGTGTGTGCGTGTGTGTGTGTGGTTGGGGCAAGGGTTTACCTTAGTTCATATCAAACAATATGTGGTCTGTGCACATGGGTGGGACGGAGTTGTTTTTCATTTTTCATGTGTTTGTTAAGATATATATTGCTCTTGTTTTCCTGTAGAGGGAAAACATCCCTCTCTGTGTCCCTCCAAATGGCAGGCCATTTACATAGTGTATTATTCTCTTTGATAGCCATGTTGGTTATATTATGGAAAATAGCCTCAAATACATTCTGTATTCAGAGAATGGGCCTACAGTAAGTGAGCTATATTTTGAGCTATGTAAACTCTGTGGACACAGGCCCATTGTAAATTAAGGGACATTACTGAGAAAGATCCAATTTATAAAAACATAAACAAGAGACCCCAGAAAAACACAGTCATTATTCACAACAACTATGGGTATTAGAAAGTACAACAAGTAGACCTATGTTTCCATAGTGATGGTGGTGGGCCACAGTTGGCTGTGCAGAGAGCTGATGATGATGATGATGAAGCACACATGACTCCACTGAGGGGGAACTGGCTGTCTGGTTTGTCTACTGATAGCCCTGTATACAGTATATATGCAGAAGTAGGTGGACACCCCTTCAAATGAGTGGATTTGGCTATTTCAGCCACACCCGTTGCTGACAGGTGTATAAAATTGAGCTCACAGCCATGCAATCTCCATAGACAAACATTGACAGTAGAATGGCCTTACTGAAGATCTCAGTGACATTCAATGTGGCATAGTCATAGGATGCCACCTTTCCAACAAGTCAGTTCATTAAATTTCAACCCTGCTTGAGCTGCCCTGTTCAACTGTAAGGGCTTTTATTATGATGTGGAAACGTCTAGGAGCAACAACGGCTCAGCCGCGAAGTGGTAGGCCACACAAGCTCACAGAACGGGATTGTCTGTCCTCGGTTGCAACACTCTCTACCGAGTTCCAAACGGCCTCTGGAAGCAATGTCAGCACAAGAACTGTTTGTCATATATTCTACATATTTCAGTGTGATTTCACAGTCATATATCTGGATGTGTTTGAAACACCAGAAATAAAGACAATATTTATGACGCCAGTCCTGCCAAATCAGGGTGAGCTGCCAAGAGAAACTGAGGAACGAGCTCCCTGCAGATGTGTGGCGCGTGTCAGGAGCTGAGGAACGAGCTCCCTGCAGATGTGTGGCGCGTGTCAGGAGCTGAGGAACGAGCTCCCTGCAGATGTGTGGCGCGTGTGAGGAGCTGAGGAACGAGCTCCCTGCAGATGTGTGGCGCGTGTGAGGAGCTGAGGAACGAGCTCCCTGCAGATGTGTGGTGTGTGTGAGGAGCTGAGGAACGAGCTCCCTGCAGATGTGTTGCGCATGTGAGAAGCTGAGGAACGAGCTCCCTGCAGATGTGTGGCGCGTGTGAGGAGCTGAGGAACGAGCTCCCTGCAGATGTGTGGCGCGTTTGAGGAGCTGAGGAACGAGCTCCCTGCAGATGTGTGGCGCGTGTGAGGAGCTGAGGAACGAGCTCCCTGCAGATGTGTGGCGCGTGTGAGGAGCTGAGGAACGAGCTCCCTGCAGATGTGTGGCGCATTTGAGGAGCTGAGGAACGAGCTCCCTGCAGATGTGTGGCGCGTGTGAGGAGCTGAGGAACAGACTCCCTGCAGATATGTGGCGCATTTGAGGAGTTGAGGAACGAGCTCCCTGCAGATGTGTGGCGCGTGTGAGGAGCTGAGGAACAGGCTCCCTGCAGATATGTGGCGCGTGTGAGGAGCTGAAGTCCATCTCCCGTCATAAAAGTAAAACCCCCCTCCCATGAACATACTAACCATGCAGACCAGTGATGGGATGGGGTAGGTACAATGCAGTCAGTTCCGTTTAAGATGAGGGAGGATGATATGTATTTTTTTGAGCATGGCCTTATTTCTATTACAACATATTGGATGACTGTCATTCATATTCCATTCACCCAGCTCAATGTAACATCGATAGGTTGAGGCTAATACAGGATTCTAGAATTTTTCCTGTACCCATTAGGAGGTTGCCACAACCTAGCCTATTAATTAAAGTTCAAGGTCTAGAGAATTTTGAGTAATCACAGTGACTGTCAGTGGCACATTCAATATCGCCTTGCACACTCTTGCCTGCATCTAGCTGATCTAGGGCGTAAGCATTAGTCCAACAGATACAAAATATTGTTTCTATTGGACAAATTCAGCTTTGTTTATCCCCGTTTCGTTCCGTTTGCTTCCGTTTAATAAATGTTTTCCAACAGAATCGGCAGAATGAACACCTCTGATCACACGCAAACCCAGTTCACTTTCATATCAGCCACATAAAAACAACATGATCACTTTGCTCTTTGCATATATAATTCCTTCTCACAACTATCTATGGGCTCTCCTCCTCTCACCTTTTCCCTTCGCTTGTGGACTTCAGTGCACACCACATCAGCTGTCTGACCAGACGTAAAAAAACGTTCCAGGCCAAACCTTCATATCATGACCGGTAACCTCAACATACAGCCTACATCGTTGTCAGGTCATAGTTAATATACTTGAACTAACGCGTTAGTATCCCCCTACAATTATACTGATAGCCAGCTAGCTAACATAGCATCCCTCTCTATTTGAGCCGGGTGTTTGAGTAGGATAAACTAGGTAGCTGCATTCCCTAGCTAAGTGGAAGTGAAAGTTTAAATACAAGCAAATATAGCTAGCTCTCTATCTCCTTTTGTCTCTCTCTCCCTCTTGCTTCTCCTTAATATTGGAAGAAATTAATTTGTTTAAAACTGTGAAGCTATTGTCTTTCTCTTTCTTTGAGTCAACTACTCACCACATTTTATGCACTGCAGTGCTAGCTACCTTTAGCGTATGCTTTCAGTACTAGATTCATTCTCTGGTCCTTTGTTTGGGTGGACAACATGTAAGTTCATATTGCAAGTGCTCTGATAGGTTGAAGGATGTCCTCCGGAAGTTGTCATAATTACTGTGTAAGTCTATGGAAGAGGGTGAGAACCTTGAGCCTCCTAGGTTTTGAAATGAAGTCAATGTACCCAGACACAAGCTAGCTGTCCTCTGGCTACACCATGGTGTTATCCTACAGAGTGCTGCTGAAGCTACTGTATACCATCATTGCAAAGCAATGTGTTTTAATAGATTGTTTGGTGACATGTGTATATATTTAGTATAGTTTTATCTAAAAAGCGTAACTTTTTTAATGTTTCACAAATTTAATTTATATGAAATTCACTGAGGAGGATGGTCCTCCTTTTCCTCCTCTGAGGAGCTTCCACTGGTAAAGTGTATTGTATAGACAGGGCATCCTGGTCTCACTCTCCCTCTACACATCCTCAGACCCATGCAGCAGCAATGCTCACACATGGTGGCTGGTTATTGTTTTACTGGAGTGTGTGTGTGTGCACGCGTGTCTATGTTTGTGTGTATGTGCAAGTGTGTGCTTGTGTGTACCATTCTCTGTGCGTATGTGTTTGCGTGCCTGCCTCTCTGCCCGTGTCTGTGTGTGTGTCAGATGAAGTGAAACCATTCTCAGAGAGGTAAATGTTTGAACAGTGACTCCAGTGCTTTACAGGAGGCAGGCTCATTTAGTCCCAGTCCCAGATGTAGCCAGCTGGGGGAGAGGGGTGGCCACACCAGTCCCTCCTGGATGTGACCACCTCCCTGTTCTGTCTATCTGCTGGCTGCTGGCTGCTGTGTGGCTGATGAAGATCATAAAGCTACAGCAATGCAGTTCCTGCCCTTCTCTGTTCCTGTATGTTCACACAGTGCAAATGGTCCGGGTAGCCATTTGATTACCTGTTCAGGAGTCTTATGGCTTGAGAATACTTTTTGACCTAGACTTGGCACTCCAGTACCGCTTGCCGTGTGGTAGCAGATAGAACAGTCTATGACTGGGGTGGCTGGGGTCTTTGACAATTTTTAGGGCCTTCCTCTGACACCGGCTGGTGTAGAGGTCCTGGATGGCAGGCAGCTTGGCCCCAGTGATGTACTGGGCCGTACGCACTACCCTCTGTTGTGCCTTGCGGTCGGAGGACGAGCAGTAGGATGCTCTCATTGTTGCAGCTGTAGAACCTTTTGAGGATCTGAGGACCCATGCCAAATCTTTTGGTCTCCTGAGGGGGAATAGGTTTTGTCAAGCACTCTTTACGACTGTCTTGGTGTGTTTGGACCAAGATAGTTTGTTGGTGATGTGGACACCAAGGAACTTGAAGCTCTCAACCTGCTACACTACAGCCCTATCGATGAGAATGGAGGTGTGCTCGGTCGTCCTTTTCCTGTAGTTCACAATCATCTCCTTTGTCTTGATTACGTTGAGGGATAGGATGTTATTCTGGCACCACCCGGACAGATCTCTGACCTCCTCCCTATAGGCTGTCTCGTTCTTGTCGGTGATCAGGCCTACCACTGTTGAGTCATCTGTAAACTTAATGATGATGTTGGTGTCATGCCTGGCCATGCAGTTGTGAGTGAACAGGGAGGACAGGAGGGGACTGAGCATGCACTCCTGAGGGACTCCAGTGTTGAGGATCAGTGTGGCAGATGTATTGCTACCTACCTTCACCACCCAGGGGCGGCCCATCAGGAAGTCCAGGATCCAGTTGCAGAGGGAAGTGTTTAGTCCCAGGATCCTTAGCTTAGTGATGAGCTTTGAGGGCACTATAGTGTTGAACGCTGAGCTGTAGTCATTGAATAGCATTCTCACATAGGTGTCCAGTTGGGAAAGGGCTGTGTGGAGTGCACTAGATATTGCATCATCTTTACGTTTCTTTCAGCCAGTTGTGTATGACTAAATGTCAATATTTGCTGTATATGTGTCCTATTGGGACCTACTCAGCTATACCTGTATGTCTGGCATGTGGCCTAACATACAGGAGGATCAGTAAGGTCTCCTGTCAGGTTGAATTGACCACACAGCTATTTAGCTACAGTCCTACTGTAGTTAAGCTGCAGTACTATTGTAGGTGTCATTAGATATCTTCTGACTGCTTGGTCATTGAACACAGTGGGCCTCGTGTGTACATCCCTGAACACCCATATCATTTGTCTGTTCTGTGTTTGTACTAATTTCTGTGTTTGTACTAATTTCTGCATGGGCGGACTGCCTGGCGTCCCACGTAGATAAATGCACATTTACAAGTATTTTTTTTCCTCCACCAGGCATGATGATGAAATAGAAAGCAACGGAATTCAAACACAGAATTATAGCTACGTGAAAGACTACCACATTATTATACACAGTGGCATAAACATCTCTGAACAGCTGTGGCTAAATGTATTGACCACTTTACTGCGTTGTTTACTGAGGCAGTATTCTCTGCTTTACTCTCTGTTTGCTATAGCAACATTAAGGTATCTAAACGTTAGATCTGTCAGATGGCAGGACGAGTGGAGAGGGAGGAGGTAGCTCGGCAGCTCCAGGCTATCATCATCAAACTCGCTCTGGTGCCAAGCCCTGTTTGTCACAGCCGAGACACACAGTTCAAATAAAAGGCCATTTCAATACAGAATCAAATGAAAAGGGGAGAAACTGTGATAGCTCAGATTATTCATAAGCAAACACATTTTTTTCCCCTTCAGTTATTTCAATGATCACGTTCCCTGGCATGAGAAGTCAACGTGCCTCTTTCTCGCTCTCTCTCTCGCTCTCTCTTCTCTTCCCTTCTCTCTCTTCCCTTCTCTCGCTCTCGTTCTCACATGCCACTCAGCCTCCACCAGTGAGACATTTCTGCCATCTAGAGGACAATTTTAATTTAAATTTTTATTTATTTCACCTTTATTTAACCAGGTAGGCTAGTTGAGAAAAAGTTCTCATTGACAACTGCAACCTAGCCAAGATAAAGCAAAGCAGTGCGACACAAACAACAACCCAGAGTTACACATGGAATTAACAAGCGTACAGTCAATAACACAATATAAACAAAGAAAGTCTATATGCAGTGTGTGCAAATGGTGTGAGGAGATAAGGCAATAAATAGTCCATAGTAGCGAAGTAATTACAATTTAACAAATTAACACTGGAGTGATAGATGAGCAGATGATGATGTGCAAGTAGAAATACTGGTGTGCAAAAGAGCAGAAAAGTAAATAAAAACAATATGGGAATGAGGTAGGTAGATTGGATGGGCTATTTACAGATGGGCTATGTACAGCTGCAGCGATCGGTAAGCTGCTCTGACAGCTGATGCTTAAATTTAGAGAGGGAAATATAAGTCTCCAGCTTCAGTGATTTTTGCAATTCGTTCCAGTCATTGGCAGCAGAGAACTCTACAATACCATGTGCAGTGCTGTCATCCCAGTGGCAAAGCAAGGAAGGAGCCTCTCTCAAACCGTGTTCTTAATTTCAATCACTTATTTTACAGGATATATATTTTATTGATGACAGATCTTCATATCTACTAATGTCTTTGGTGATATTTTAATGCCCAGTAGAGAAATGGACTTTAGTGAACAAGCGGACCAATAGGTAGTCTCCAAATACAGATGTGGGTGCATTCTCTCTGATCCATCTGTGCTCATCTCACTGAACATACAGATATGGGTGCATTCTCAATCTCCCATCTGTGCTCATCTCATTGAACATACAGATATGGGTGCATTCTCTCTGTTCCATCTGTGCTCATCTCAATGAACATACAGATATGGGTGCATTCTCTCTGTTCCATCTGTGCTCATCTCATTGAACATACAGATATGGGTGCATTCTCTCTGTTCCATCTGTGCTCATCTCAATGAACATACAGATATGGGTGCATTCTCTCTGTTCCATCTGTGCTCATCTCATTGAACATACAGATATGGGTGCATTCTCTCTGTTCCATCTGTGCTCATCTCATTGAACATACAGATATGGGTGCATTCTCTCTGTTCCATCTGTGCTCATCTCAATGAACATACAGATATGGGTGCATTCTCTCTGTTCCATCTGTGCTCATCTCAATGAACATACAGATATGGGTGCATTCTCTCTGTTCCATCTGTGCTCATCTCATTGAACATACAGATATGGGTGCATTCTCTCTGTTCCATCTGTGCTCATCTCATTGAACATACAGATATGGGTGCATTCTCTCTGTTCCATCTGTGCTCATCTCATTGAACATACAGATATGGGTGCATTCTCTCTGTTCCATCTGTGCTCATCTCACTGAACATACAGATATGGGTGCATTCTCAATCTCCCATCTGTGCTCATCTCACTGAACATACAGATATGGGTGCATTCTCTCTGTTCCATCTGTGCTCATCTCATTGAACATACAGATATGGGTGCATTCTCTCTGTTCCATCTGTGCTCATCTCATTGAACATACAGATATGGGTGCATTCTCTCTGTTCCATCTGTGCTCATCTCACTGAACATACAGATATGGGTGCATTCTCTCTGTTCCATCTGTGCTCATCTCATTGAACATACAGATATGGGTGCATTCTCTCTGTTCCATCTGTGCTCATCTCAATGAACATACAGATATGGGTGCATTCTCTCTGTTCCATCTGTGCTCATCTCATTGAACATACAGATATGGGTGCATTCTCTCTGTTCCATCTGTGCTCATCTCATTGAACATACAGATATGGGTGCATTCTCTCTGTTCCATCTGTGCTCATCTCAATGAAGATACGTTGTGATTCTGGCCTTTTCTTTTCTTCCACTTTGCTCATCTCTGTGTTGCTCATTGTGTCGAACCATCTGTTTTCCTGTTGTTTTTTAAAAGTAAAGCAGTCTCTTGCTCAGAGTGGCTGACGGGTGTTCAAGCAACAATTTGGTTTTAATTATGTGTGCTATCGGTGTTCACAAAGTGTAAGTATACATAAAGTCTGCAGGGAAGGACTTTTATCAGCCACAATACAGTAATTATAGATAATGTAGGATCTTCTTAAAGAACATACTTTTAAATTGGATGTTGCATGGATGATGGAGTCAGACTTGGGTAAATGTACAGTCTTGTGTAAATCCAAAGAGCGCATTCACTCCCAGCGCTCCAACTTTAGTAGCATCACTACATCATAACTTTAGTAGTATCACTACATCATAACTTTAGTAGTATAACTACATCATAACTTTAGTAGTATCACTACATCATAACTTTAGTAGTATCACTACATCATAACTTTCGTAGTATCACTACATCATAACTTTACTAGCATCACTACATCATAACTTTAGTAGTATCACTACATCATAACTTTAGTAGTATCACTACATCATAACTTTACTAGCATCACTACATCATAACTTTAGTAGTATCACTACATCATAACTTTAGTAGTATCACTACATCATAACTTTAGTAGTATCACTACATCATAACTTTAGTAGTATCACTACACCATAACTTTACTAGCATCACTACATCATAACTTTAGTAGTATCACTACATCATAACTTTACTAGCATCACTACATCATAACTTTAGTAGTATCACTACATCATAACTTTACTAGCATCACTACATCATAACTTTAGTAGTATCACTACATCATAACTTTAGTAGTATCACTACATCATAACTTTACTAGCATCACTACATCATAACTTTACTAGCATCACTACATCATAACTTTACTAGCATCACTACATCATAACTTTACTAGCATCACTACATCATAACTTTAGTAGTCCACAGTTCTTAGAAGTCAGGTAACACAAGTTTCATTGCATTGTAGATGGATTGACAATCAAATGTTTCTTTAGAAAGCCCATCAATGTAAAAGCTAATGAATTCTACACTGTTATTCCTTCACAGGGCACCGGGTTGGGCACCTGTACAGTAGTAACTGTTGGACTGAGAGGAGAGTGAAGGTCTAGCTGTTAACTGTTACTGCAGGCTTCATGAACAGGGCAGAAATGTCATTTGTTCCTCTGGATGTGTGAGCAGCATGTTCAAATGGTATAGACTCTATTTTGAGTCCCCTGATGCCATTACGTTGTAATCACGGTGACAAGCTGACTGAGATGTGTTGCTTCTGCTTCTATACTGAGAGCTGCTCCTCCGTACTTCTTCTTCTTCCTCATCAAAGCTCAGGGATGTGGCTCGGCTCTCCCGCTGGGATTCATATTCTCTCCGCCTCGCCGATCCATCATGATCGGCCCCGCTCTGCTTTGATCAATATCTGACTGACCGTGACATGTGTGACATTCATCTTGCCTGCTATATGAAACAGCTGCCTTTCCTGTTCGTACAAAGCCCCCGTGAAGACCGGCTCATTTTTGACCGATGATGCGGTTCTCCTGAGAGTTAGACCTGTGGCCTTGTTAACCTCAGCGATCACCTTTCTAGTCAAAGACCGGAGACATAGACATAACGTTCATGTTGAATAAGTGAACAAAAGCGATTGACTTGTCATGTGTTCGGTTCAAGTCTCTTTGAGACGACTTTAGAGCAAAATCAAAGAAAATGTCTTAAATGCTACATGAGTAAAACTTTAAAATGTCCCCATTTGTCTTTCCCCACTGGGCACAGACGCCGATTCAAAATCGATTTCGCATTGGTTTATCGTAATTTCATTGAAATGTCATGGAAACGACGTTGATTCAACCTGTGTGTGCTCAGTGGGTCATGTTATACAAAAGCAGTGAAATATACAGAGGTTATTACTCAAAATGGTAGGTCGACCTATTGTTAGAGTGTACCATATATTCCTGACCCTGACACATTATCCAGAGTAAAATGTTACTCTCATATGGGGATATTCCACAGTTTTCCCACTCCCCTATCCTTGTATGTTCATTATGAAAGTGGAACAGTCGCCAACGTTTACAAGGACATCATATATTATTTAATGATTATTTTCACCATGAAAAGGAATCAATCAATCAACCGAGGCAAGTTAATTTACTGACAGGAACAACATTGCTGAAGTCTACATTTTCTTGATTAGATGGGTTTAAATCCATTTATACAGTGCATTTGGAAAGTAGTCAGACCCCTTATTCTAAAACGGCTTAAAAAAAAAAATTCCACTCAACAATCTACACACAATACGCCATAAGACTAAACAAAACCAGGTTTTTACATATTGATTGGACATGATTTGCAAAGGCACACACCTGTCTATATACAGTCCCACAGATGACAGTCCGTGTCAGTGCAAAAACCAAGCCATGAGGTCAAAGCAATTGTCCGTAGCGCCCCGAGACAGGATTGGGTCGAGGCACAGATCTGGGAAAGGGTACCAAAAAATGTCTGCATCATTGAAGGTCCCCAAGAACACAGTGGCCTCCATCATTCTTAAATGGAAGAAGTTTGGAAACACCAAGACTCTTTCTTAGATCTGGCCGAACTGAGCAATCGGGGGAGAAGGGCCTTGGTCAGCGAGGTGACCAAAAACCTGATGGTCACTCTGACAGAGCTCCAGATTTCCTCTGTGGAAATGGGACAACCTTCCATAAGGACAACCATCTCTGCAGCACTCCAGCAATCAGGCCTTTGTGGTAGAGTGACCAGAAAGAAGCCACCCCTCAGTAAAAGGCACATGACAGCCCACTTGGAGTTTGCCAAAAGGCACCTTAAAGGCTCTCAGATCATGAGAAACAAGATTATCTGTTCTGATGAAACCAAGACCAAAGTCTTTGGCCTGAATGCCAAGCGTCACGTCTGGAGGAAACCGGGCACCATCCCTACAGTGAAGCATGGTGGTGGCAGCATAATACTATGGGGATGTTTTCAATGCCAGGGACTGGGAGACCAATCAGGGTCGAGGGAAAGATGAACGGAGCAAAGTACAGAGAGATCCTTGATTAAAGCCTGCTCCAGAGTGCTCAGGACATCAGACTAGGACAAAGGTTAAAATTCCAACAGGACAACAACCCTAGCACACAGCCAAGGCAACACAGGATTGGCTTCGGGGTCAAGTCTCTGAATGTCCTTGAGTGGCCCAGTCAGAGCCCGGACTTGAACCCGATCTAACATCTCTGGAGAGACCTGAAAATAGCTGTGCAGCAACACTCCCGATACAACCGGACAGAGCTTGAGAGGATCAGCAGAGAAGAATGGGAGAAACTCCCCAAATACAGGTGTGCCAAGCCTGTAGAGTCATGCCCAAGCTGCAATCGCTGCCAAAGGTGCTTCAAAGTACTCCCAGTAAAGGGTCTGAATACTTATGTAAATGTGATATTTCCTGTTTTCGCTTTGTCATTATGGTGTATTGTGTGTAGATGGATGAGGGGGAAAAAATATTTGATAAATTTTAGAATAAAGCTGTAATGTAACAAAATGTGGAAAAAGTCAAGGGGTCTGAATACTTTCCGAATGTACCGTATATAAGGGATAATCAACAGAGAATATGCGTTCTATGGAAAATAATGAACGACGTGGAAGGTGTGTTCCACGATGTGCTAACCTTCCACAGAGTTGCATTATTTTCCTGAGAATGCCTAGAGCCACGAGTTGATAATCCCTTTTATACCATAGCTATAATTTAATTCATTTGCCATTAGAAATGTGTTCATTTTCCGCTAGAAATGTGTTCAAAATCCACTGAAGTAGCTAACAGGTTTACTAGATAGCAAAAGTAGTTGCCTTGGTAACCAAACAAACAGACTTTCTAGTTTAGCTAACCAAACTATCAATCCTAGCTTGATATTATGAAAATCGAATTCAATAATGCCAATAATGTTTTCAATTTGACTTTTGCTTTGAAAAGCAGCTCAAAGATAGAACTTGTAAAAAATGTAATATAGCCATTTGTAATGGTTTTCTTCATCTGAAGAAGAGGTGGACCAAAGCGCAGCGTGGTGGTTATTCATATTCTTTTAATTTATAAAGAAACTACACATGAGATAACTAACAAAAACAACAAATGTGAGAAAACCTAAAACAGTCCCATCTGGTGCAAAACACAAAGACAGGAACAATCACCCACAAACACACAGTGACACCCAGGCTACCTAAGTATGATTCTCAATCAGAGACAACTAATGACACCTGCCTCTGATTGAGAACCATACTAGGCCGAAACATAGAAAACCCAAAATCATAGAAAATCAAACATAGACTGCCCACCCAACTCACGCCCTGACCATACTAACTAAATACAAAACACAGGAAATAAAGGTCAGAACGTGACACCATTGAATTCTACCGTGCAAACATATCCTGCGTTACAGGAAAATAATGCATGCTATAGAATGCCCTTCAAGCCAATCAGAAATGAGTATTCAACAAGGCCATGGTATAAATAGAGATGAAGTGTGAGAGGCTTGTATCCACTCTATTCCGTTGTGATCTGACATGATGGGTGATGTGTGGTGTGTGATGGCTGATGGGTGCCGACAGGCTTTCAACACTGTCCACGGGAGTTCAGGAATTCTGAAGGGCATTTCCCAGATTGTTGTGCGTGTTTTGAGAGACGATCAATACAAGACATTTCTGCAGGTGGTGAGAGCTAGCCATGTTACTAGACTGCAGTAGGCTACATTCCCTTCCTCTGAGAGCTCCCTGAAGTGCACACGGAAACCCTCTTAGTGGAACACATTTGCGTGCTACAGCGCCCCCTGTCCGACACATCTGGGAATAACACTCCTCTAGTTTAACCTCTCTGCCCTGAGTAGTCTGCCTGAGCCCCCTCCCAAGTCCCTCAGATGTGTTTACAGATCAACTCGGCCAAGTGGGCATGATTTGGAGCTGTGTTGAGATAGCTAATTTACACAAAGCACAGCTCCAATCCATCATGTGCTTCAGTGTTTTCACACTGGCCGGTTTGCAAGACAGCTCTGTTCCCCAGCTCTGAGAGAAGTCAGGGTTTGCCAAGAAGCTGCATAGCTTGTAAAGCATTGAAATATCACAGTCGTCCTTCTTCATTTTGTCTGCCAGCAGTTTGCGGCTCCCACGAAATTGCTTCGCCTCAACCTTCAAAGGGAATTGTCCCTCTGTGTGCCTTTTGCTGAAAGATTGTGAGGCTTGAATGTCATTTGATGTTGCCCTACAGTTTGTGAAAGGGAGCGGGGAGTCAAGAAAATTAGAATGTATTCCAGGTTCTGGAGCAAGTGGTGCATTGCTGCAACTCGGGGAAGGAGGGAGGGAGTGTGGGGTAGAGAGAGGAAAGGGTGGTTGCTGCAGACACACTGTTGCTAGGAAACACTTGTGGCTTCTCCTCTTCTCTCTCTGTCTCCTTGAAGAACAAACTGACTGAAAGAAGCAGCCAGAGTGAAATGTCACTCGATTCATTCCAAGGAGTTTGGGGAATGTGGTGCATGTATCCATTTAAGTACAAACATTTATCAAAAGATGCACTTTGAGCCAACGTACCCCCGTCTCTGCCCAGGGGGAAGTCTTCGTTTAAGGCACTGGCTGAGAGCTAGAGATATAGGATCTTAATTTGAGCCAGTTTGCTCCAGCAGGAAAATAATCCTCCAGCAACAGTTAATGTGAATTATTGTGTGGATTATAATTAATGGACATTTTTGAAGGGTTTGATACATTTTTTGTTAGTGCAAATCAGGTGTGAAATTTCAAAGTGGAACTTTAGAAGCCTTTTTAAAACTCAGATACATTACAAGTTTGCATTTCCTGCTATGCAGGAAAATTCTCAGCAAATTAAGATCCACAGCTCAATATATTCCTTCCTCTCCTCTCTTTTATCCATCTCTCTGTCTAATTCCTTGCCATATGGTATATCAGCATAATCCCCCGTGCAGATATTTGATTATCAAAGCCGCCCGGCAGAAAAGGCCACGCTCTCTCTGCCACCTCCCCTCCCACTACAGTACATTAAAATTCAGAGTGTGTCGCCACACCACCAGTGGTCTGGTCCAGTCCTATAATTCCCACAAGGCAAGAGAAGGCGACTCTAGCAACCAAGCTTTAACAGGCCTAACAGCCTGACCGGTGCTGTGCTGTTGGACACACTGGTCATCAAAGAGGTTCTGTACAGAACCCATCACGTTGTATGTCCACGTGCCAGCAAATTATACTAGGGTAAAAATAATTGTATTGATTGACTGTAGTTGCATTGTGTGCTTGCTTAAAGCTAATTATCTTAAACTAGATGCTGGGCTGATGCTGGGTGCAAATGAGCTTGAGAATAATGCATTTTTTATCTTGTTAAGTGGATTCTCTGACAGGGTCATGCAGCGGTGAGAGGTACTCACAAATCTCACAGGCTTCCATCCATACTAATGCTGACGTGCCACAGTCACATGCAAAACTGAATTATTACAGGATAAAACATAGCATTTTGAGATAAGATTAATCTGTAATGGTACTGAAGGAGAAAAGTACGGTTTTGTTTCTGATGCCATGCAAGATGAAGCTGAGGATGAGGATGGCAACGACGAAGATAACAATGGCATTATGGTAATGGCATTGATCTTGTAAGGTTAGCCTGATTAGAGTAGTGGATGTATGAGCAATAACACAGTGAAGAAGAGGCCTCTTCAGGAGAGAAAGACCGGCAGGGGGATGTGTTTTTTAAAGGCCAATATCAATATTGACTGTGGTGGAACGTCCTGTGTGGTGGAACGTCCTGTGTGGTGGAACGTTTTACACAGTCTGTTCTTTGTGTTGACCTCACTAAACCCACACAACTCCTTTATAGGACCTGGATACACTTTACTATCAATACCTAGTTCTACATTTTGGCTATAAAGTAAGTATGAGATATTATCTGAGATAAATCTATTTGAGAATGTATTCAGTCTTCTATTTCATTAGTTATTACAAATGTTACCTGTAAACTTTCAATAAATGGATCTCTCTTTCTGTCATAATTTTGCAGGTTTTGGAGTGCCAGTCCAAACTGTCAGAATGCTGTTGAGAATATCCCTTATTTTGCATGTTGTAAGTATATCGTAAATACAGGCTACTTCAACAGTATGTTAGAGCATTCACCATGTACCATGGAAGAGGGGTTGCATTTAAAAGTGCATTTCAATCAAATAAAAAACAATACCACACTCAGCCTCTTCCACAACAACTTTGCAAGTAGAGAGCCTTATTAAGTGGCTGCAAATTCATGTACACAGAATCCTTGGGGTTTCAGCAGCTTATTGGTGGAATTACTGTATGAGCATTTACAATGTTTCAAACAACATTAGATTCCTTACATCTAAAAGGGGTCTATGTTCTAGATGGCAGAGAGGCTCTGAAGGACTGTTGAGGACTGTTGACAGCACCCATCTTATTGGGCTCTTCTACGGTCTGTCATGGTTCTCTCTTCAGAGAATAAAATAAGACACTCTGCCATGTAAATACATGTGTTGTCTAAGTGTCCCTGAACAGTGTCCCTGGTTGTATAAAAACTACCAGTGAGTGCTACCTATCCTAGTCCATGTGGACCTGCATGTGCAAGTGCAGTTAGTTGTGTCTGTGTTGTTTGTTCATGTCAGGCTTGTCTGGGTATTCCATTAGAATTGAATTGATCTACAAATACAAACGCCACTGCACTTGCTTTTTCTTGAGGTTACCACGGTGTCGTGTGTGCCAAATTGCTTTCCGTAAGGCCTGATTACGCCTTAGTGATAAGCAGTTCATTTAAATTACAAGGTCCGGCCTGCGTGTTCAGGTGCCAGGCAGACCAATTTGACATTCATTGTGGTGTTGAGGGAAACAAAGTTAATGAAGTATGAAGTTCAAACACTGATGATCCAGCCTGCTGGTCAGAATACCATTACCACACAACCTTTAACCTGTATGAGGTTAGGAATAATTATGATAATCCTCATTATGATTTTACCTGTGATTGCCTAAGGCACATAAGTCAATCAAATGTCTATTCCATGTTGGTTCCACATAATTTCATTGAAATGTAGTGGAAACAACGTGGCTTGTTGTGTGCCCAGTGGGTATGTTTTGCAGTGCAGTTTCAGTACAAGTTAATGAATTGAGTGCGATTAAGAACTCCTGAATTTTTTCCCACACATTGAATATAGTTGCAGAAAGTCCCTGTAATCCTAGATTCAGATCATTCAGGCGAGAAAAAACATCACCCAGATAGGCCAGTCGCACGAGAAATTAGTCATCATGCAAGCGGTCAGACAAATGAAAATTATGGTCATTAAAGAAAACTTTAAGCTCATCTCTCAATTTAAAAAAACGTAGCAATACTTTGCCCCTTGATAACCAGCGCACCTCTGTATGTTGTAAAAGCGTTACATGGTTGCTGCCCATATCATTGCGTAGTGCAGAAAATACACGAGAGTTCAGGGGCCTTGCTTTAACAAAGTTAAGCATTTTCCTTTTAGTGTCCAAAACGTCTTTCAAGCTGTCAGGCATTCCCTTGGAAGCAAGAGCCTCTTGGTGGATGCTGCAGTGTACCCAAGTGGCGTCGAGAGCAACTGCATGCACGCGCACTCCACTATGTCTCCCTGTTATGGCTTTTGCGCCATCAGTACCAATACCAACATGGACAGCAGCTACGTTTGGCTACATATGGACCGTTAGTGGATTTCCCACGAGAGAGTAACGGTTAATGTGATTGGATGTTAATTATTTGACTAGGCAACCTGTATTTGACATTGTGTTATTATTTCGATGAACACTAGAAGGTTTCATTTTATTTTTGGCAGTGAAGCGAGGCTACTCAGGCGAGAAAAAAACCTCACCCAATTGTATAGCCCCGGACTGTTTGAAAATGTGAAGGAAAAAAAATGTACTTAAAAAAATAATAATTGTGAATCACATTATTATTTGGCGTACCCCGACGGCATTGCACGTACCCCTGGGGATACCAGGTCTGTGCCAATGGCGACAGTTATTCTTACTGGGGTCCGACACATTACAGACAAAAATACATACATTTAAAAAACATTTGAAACCATTTAGAATGTAGATATTACAGACTACAAAGTGAAGTATATTTTTTATGTTTTCACTCACAGAGACAGTGATGGCCTCCACAAGGCAGTGGACGTGGTGTGTGATGATTACCGTATTGTCAGGGCCCCCTTCTTAGGTATCCTGGGGGGGGCCGTGGTTGGTATCCTGTGTGATGGCATTACACTCTAACTCTAGTGAGAACTTCATACTGTATGGTGTATACTTGTAGCTTCATTGCGGTAGATCTCACATTCAGTGACAACCACACAGGAGACCCGTAACTCAAGGATGCTCCTACAACATGACTGTGAGAGATTGAACAGCACTAACTAATGATTATAACCTGTCTCCATGATCTAGTAGCATGTAATGGTGCATTAGGTAGGCCTATGTTCTACCCAGGCTGATGTCTCACTATAGAGGAAGTAACGAGTGATTTGGAGGGATTAGCCAAACCACTGGAGCAGGGCTGAGATTACACTGAACTCCCCTTTGACACTTGGACCTGGCTGTTCTTAAAATCCCATCAAAGACAGCTAACACATGAGGATCTGGCCATCATTAAGGCCGCAGCCATGCGTCTGCATTAGCCTGAAAAGCAGCAGTGCAGGAACAGCTAAACAACATTATTCTGCTCCTTGCTACCTCTAATTGAACTGCGGTATGAGAGGAACACATGTTCTGTCAGATCCTTTCATCTGTGTGCAATCTGTAGATTGGTTTACGCATCACAGGGAACAAACTATCTCTAAGCTGACTAGAAGGCAGTGTGGATTCTATGGCTTCCTAATGTGTGTTAGCCTGAGTGCCAGTCTGTTTGTTACCATGAATATGCCTGCCAGCTGTTCTCCCCATGCTCTGAGAACGCGCCCTGGAATACCATCCGGGCCCATGGATTTGCGATTGTTGACCTAATGAAAGACCCGAGTCCTCTCGCTCGGTGACAGCCCTCACACCCGGCTCAAAGTTGTTGTTGTCAAATCATGCATAAAATGCATTGAGTTTGTCTGGTAGAGAGGCATCGTTGGGCAGATCATGGTTGGGTCTTCCTTTGTAATCCATAATGGACTGTAGCCGCTGCCACATACAATGATGACTCTGCGGAGGTCATAGCGGGCCTTATTGTACTTATTCCTGTCTTCGGCCGTAGCATCAGGGTTGTCGTAGATAGCTCTGTGTGTGGTAGCCCTGCTCACCTATGCTACAATGCTGTTCATTGACTACAGCTCAGCATTCAACAACATTATCCCCTCCAAGCTCGTCACCAAGCTTAGGACTCTGGGTCTGAACACCTCCCTCTGCAACTGGATCATGGAATTTCTGACAGGCCTTCCCCAAGTGGTGAGGGTAGGCAACATCACCTCCACCACGCTGACCCTTAACATAGGGGCCCCACAGGGGTGTGTACTTAGTCCCCTCCTGTACTCCCTGTTCACCCATACTGTGTGGCCACACCAGACTCCAACACCACCATCAAGTTGGCTGACAACATGACGGTGGTAGGTCTGATCACTGGCGACAATGAGTCAGCCTACAGGGAGGAGGTCAGTGACCTGACAGTGTGGTGCCGGAGCAACAACCTCTCCCTCAACGTCAGCAAGACCAAGGAGCTGATTTTGGACTACAGGAAACAGGGTGGCGTACACGCCCCCATCCATATTGACAGGGCGGCAGTGGAGCAGGTAGACAGCTTCAAGTTCCTCAGTGTCCAAATCACTAAAGACTTCAAATGGTCCAAACACACACACAGAGTTGTGAAGAAGGCACAGGTTTCTTCCCCTCAGGAGGTTGAAAAGGTTTGGCATGGGCCCTCAGATCCTGAAAAGGTTCTATAGCTGTACCATTGAGAGCATATTGACTGGCTGAATCACTGCTTGATATGGCAATAGCACAGCCCTCCATCGCTTGGCGCTACAGAGGGTTGTGAGGACAGCCCAGTACATCACTAGGGCTGAGCTCCCTGCCATCCAGGAACTCTATATCAGGCGGTGTGAAAAGAAGGCCCAGAAAATTGTAAAAGACTCCGACCACCAAAGCCATAGACGATTTTCTCTGCTGCTGCATGGCAAGAGGTACCGGTGCATCAGGTCTGACACCAACAGGTTCATCAACAGCTTCTATCACCAAGCAATACGACTGATAAATAGCAAACAAAATAGCTAGACAGACTGAGTTAACCTTGTATCTTTATTGACCTTTTTTTCAGTATTTGCAGTATTTGTCTGAATGCACACTCACAGGGCCCTACACACACACATTGTCACTTCGACACATAAATACTCACTCCGTCATTTGCTTCCTCACACGTAATTTGCACATACATTTATACTGACTCTACACACCCACCCACATACAAGCTGCTGCTACTCTGTTTATCTTATATGCTGTAGCCTAGTCCCCTTACCCCTAAACATATCTACCTCCGCCACTCCAGTATCCCTGTCCCCTTACCCCTAAACATATCTACCTCCCTCACTCCAGTATCCCTGTCCCCTTACCCCTAAACATATCTACCTCCCTCAATCCAGTATCCCTGTCCCCTTACCCCTAAACATATCTACCTCCCTCACTACAGTATCCCTGACCCCTTACCCCTAAACATATCTACCTCCCTCACTCCAGTATCCCTGTCCCCTTACCCCTAAACATATCTACCTCCCTCACTCCAGTATCCCTGTCCCCTTACCCCTAAACATATCTACTTCCATCACTCCAGTATCCCTGTCCCCTTACCCCTAAACATATCTACCTCCCTCACTCCAGTATCCCTGTCCCCTTACCCCTAAACATATCTACCTCCCTCACTCCAGTATCCCTGTCCCCTTACCCCTAAACATGTCTACCTCCCTCACTCCAGTATCCCTATCCCCTTACCCCTAAACATATCTACCTCCCTCACTCCAGTATCCCTGTCCCCTTACCCCTAAACATATCTACCTCCCTCACTCCAGTATCCCTGTCCCCTTACCCCTAAACATATCTACCTCCCTCACTCCAGTATCCCTGTCCCCTTACCCCTAAACATATCTACCTCCCTCACTCCAGTATCCCTGTCCCCTTACCCCTAAACATATCTACCTCCCTCACTCCAGTATCCCTGTCCCCTTACCCCTAAACATATCTACCTCCCTCACTCCATTATCCCTGCCCCCTTACCCCTAAACATACCTACCTCCCTCACTCCAGTATCCCTGTCCCCTTACCCCTAAACATATCTACTTCCATCACTCCAGTATCCCTGTCCCCTTACCCCTAAACATATCTACCTCCCTCACTCCAGTATCCCTGTCCCCTTACCCCTAAACATGTCTACCTCCCTCCCTCCAGTATCCCTGTCCCCTTACCCCTAAACATATCTACCTCCCTCACTCCAGTATCCCTGTCCCCTTACCCCTAAACATATCTACCTCCATCACTCCAGTATCCCTGTCCCCTTACCCCTAAACATATCTACTTCCATCACTCCAGTATCCCTGTCCCCTTACCCCTAAACATATTTACCTCCATCACTCCAGTATCCCTGTCCCCTTACCCCTAAACATATCTACCTCCCTCACTCCAGTATCCCTGTCCCCTTACCCCTAAACATATCTACCTCCCTCAATCCAGTATCCCTGTCCCCTTACCCCTAAACATATCTACCTCCCTCACTACAGTATCCCTGACCCCTTACCCCTAAACATATCTACCTCCCTCACTCCAGTATCCCTGTCCCCTTACCCCTAAACATATCTACCTCCCTCACTCCAGTATCCCTGTCCCCTTACCCCTAAACATATCTACTTCCATCACTCCAGTATCCCTGTCCCCTTACCCCTAAACATATCTACCTCCCTCACTCCAGTATCCCTGTCCCCTTACCCCTAAACATATCTACCTCCCTCACTCCAGTATCCCTGTCCCCTTACCCCTAAACATGTCTACCTCCCTCACTCCAGTATCCCTGTCCCCTTACCCCTAAACATATCTACCTCCCTCACTCCAGTATCCCTGTCCCCTTACCCCTAAACATATCTACCTCCCTCACTCCAGTATCCCTGTCCCCTTACCCCTAAACATATCTACCTCCCTCACTCCAGTATCCCTGTCCCCTTACCCCTAAACATATCTACCTCCCTCACTCCAGTATCCCTGTCCCCTTACCCCTAAACATATCTACCTCCCTCACTCCAGTATCCCTGTCCCCTTACCCCTAAACATATCTACCTCCCTCACTCCATTATCCCTGCCCCCTTACCCCTAAACATACCTACCTCCCTCACTCCAGTATCCCTGTCCCCTTACCCCTAAACATATCTACTTCCATCACTCCAGTATCCCTGTCCCCTTACCCCTAAACATATCTACCTCCCTCACTCCAGTATCCCTGTCCCCTTACCCCTAAACATGTCTACCTCCCTCCCTCCAGTATCCCTGTCCCCTTACCCCTAAACATATCTACCTCCCTCACTCCAGTATCCCTGTCCCCTTACCCCTAAACATATCTACCTCCATCACTCCAGTATCCCTGTCCCCTTACCCCTAAACATATCTACTTCCATCACTCCAGTATCCCTGTCCCCTTACCCCTAAACATATTTACCTCCATCACTCCAGTATCCCTGTCCCCTTACCCCTAAACATATCTACCTCCCTCACTCCAGTATCCCTGTCCCCTTACCCCTAAACATATCTACCTCCCTCACTCCAGTATCCCTGTCCCCTTACCCCTAAACATATCTACCTCCCTCACTCCAGTATCCCTGTCCCCTTACCCCTAAACATATCTACCTCCCTCACTCCAGTATCCCTGTCCCCTTACCCCTAAACATATTTACCTCCATCACTCCAGTATCCCTGTCCCCTTACCCCTAAACATATCTACCTCCCTCACTCCAGTATCCCTGTCCCCTTACCCCTAAACATATCTACCTCCCTCACTCCAGTATCCCTGTCCCCTTACCCCTAAACATATCTACCTCCCTCACTCCAGTATCCCTGTCCCCTTACCCCTAAACATATCTACCTCCCTCACCCCAGTATCCCTGTCCCCTTACCCCTAAACATATCTACCTCCTCACTCCAGTATCCCTGTCCCCTTACCCCTAAACATATCTACCTCCCTCACTCCAGTATCCCTGTCCCCTTACCCCTAAACATATCTACCTCCCTCACTCCAGTATCCCTGTCCCCTTACCCCTAAACATATCTACCTCCCTCACTCCAGTATCCCTGTCCCCTTACCCCTAAACATATCTACCTCCCTCCCTCCAGTATCCCTGTCCCCTTACCCCTAAACATATCTACCTCCCTCACTCCAGTATCCCTGTCCCCTTACCCCTAAACATATCTACCTCCCTCACTCCAGTATCCCTGTCCCCTTACCCCTAAACATATCTACCTCCCTCCCTCCAGTATCCCTGTCCCCTTACCCCTAAACATATCTACCTCCCTCACTCCAGTATCCCTGTCCCCTTACCCCTAAACATATCTACCTCCCTCACTCCAGTATCCCTGTCCCCTTACCCCTAAACATATCTACCTCCCTCACTCCAGTATCCCTGTCCCCTTACCCCTAAACATATCTACTTCCATCACTCCAGTATCCCTGTCCCCTTACCCCTAAACATGTCTACCTCCCTCCCTCCAGTATCCCTGTCCCCTTTCCCCTAAACATATCTATCTCCCTCACTCCAGTATCCCTGTCCCCTTACCCCTAAACATGTCTACCTCCCTCACTCCAGTATCCCTGTCCCCTTACCCCTAAACATATCTACCTCCCTCACTCCAGTATCCCTGTCCCCTTACCCCTAAACATATCTACCTCCCTCACTCCAGTATCCCTGTCCCCTTACCCCTAAACATATCTACCTCCCTCACTCCAGTATCCCTGTCCCCTTACCCCTAAACATGTCTACCTCCCTCCCTCCAGTATCCCTGTCCCCTTACCCCTAAACATATCTACCTCCCTCACTCCAGTATCCCTGTCCCCTTACCCCTAAACATATCTACCTCCATCACTCCAGTATCCCTGTCCCCTTACCCCTAAACATATCTACTTCCATCACTCCAGTATCCCTGTCCCCTTACCCCTAAACATATTTACCTCCATCACTCCAGTATCCCTGTCCCCTTACCCCTAAACATATCTACCTCCCTCACTCCAGTATCCCTGTCCCCTTACCCCTAAACATATCTACCTCCCTCACTCCAGTATCCCTGTCCCCTTACCCCTAAACATATCTACCTCCCTCACTCCAGTATCCCTGTCCCCTTACCCCTAAACATATCTACCTCCCTCACCCCAGTATCCCTGTCCCCTTACCCCTAAACATATCTACCTCCTCACTCCAGTATCCCTGTCCCCTTACCCCTAAACATATCTACCTCCCTCACTCCAGTATCCCTGTCCCCTTACCCCTAAACATATCTACCTCCCTCACTCCAGTATCCCTGTCCCCTTACCCCTAAACATATCTACCTCCCTCACTCCAGTATCCCTGTCCCCTTACCCCTAAACATATCTACCTCCCTCACTCCAGTATCCCTGTCCCCTTACCCCTAAACATATCTACCTCCCTCCCTCCAGTATCCCTGTCCCCTTACCCCTAAACATATCTACTTCCATCACTCCAGTATCCCTGTCCCCTTACCCCTAAACATATCTACCTCCCTCACTCCAGTATCCCTGTCCCCTTACCCCTAAACATGTCTACCTCCCTCACTCCAGTATCCCTGTCCCCTTACCCCTAAACATATCTACTTCCATCACTCCAGTATCCCTGTCCCCTTACCCCTAAACATATCTACCTCCCTCACTCCAGTATCCCTGTCCCCTTACCCCTAAACATATCTACCTCCATCACTCCAGTATCCCTGTCCCCTTACCCCTAAACATATCTACCTCCCTCACTCCAGTATCCCTGTCCCCTTACCCCTAAACATATCTACCTCCCTCCCTCCAGTATCCCTGTCCCCTTACCCCTAAACATATCTACTTCCATCACTCCAGTATCCCTGTCCCCTTACCCCTAAACATATCTACCTCCATCACTCCAGTATCCCTGTCCCCTTACCCCTAAACATATCTACCTCCCTCACTCCAGTATCCCTGTCCCCTTACCCCTAAACATATCTACCTCCCTCCCTCCAGTATCCCTGTCCCCTTACCCCTAAACATATCTACTTCCATCACTCCAGTATCCCTGTCCCCTTACCCCTAAACATATCTACCTCCCTCACTCCAGTATCCCTGTCCCCTTACCCCTAAACATGTCTACCTCCCTCCCTCCAGTATCCCTGTCCCCTTACCCCTAAACATATCTACCTCCCTCACTCCAGTATCCCTGTCCCCTTACCCCTAAACATATCTACCTCCATCACTCCAGTATCCCTGTCCCCTTACTCCTAAACATATCTACTTCCATCACTCCAGTATCCCTGTCCCCTTACCCCTAAACATATCTACCTCCCTCACCCCAGTATCCCTGTCCCCTTACCCCTAAACATATCTACCTCCTCACTCCAGTATCCCTGTCCCCTTACCCCTAAACATATCTACCTCCCTCACTCCAGTATCCCTGTCCCCTTACCCCTAAACATATCTACCTCCCTCACTCCAGTATCCCTGTCCCCTTACCCCTAAACATATCTACCTCCCTCACTCCAGTATCCCTGTCCCCTTACCCCTAAACATATCTACCTCCCTCCCTCCAGTATCCCTGTCCCCTTACCCCTAAACATATCTACCTCCCTCACTCCAGTATCCCTGTCCCCTTACCCCTAAACATATCTACCTCCCTCACTCCAGTATCCCTGTCCCCTTACCCCTAAACATATCTACCTCCCTCACTCCAGTATCCCTGTCCCCTTACCCCTAAACATATCTACCTCCCTCACTCCAGTATCCCTGTCCCCTTACCCCTAAACATATCTACCTCCCTCCCTCCAGTATCCCTGTCCCCTTACCCCTAAACATATCTACTTCCATCACTCCAGTATCCCTGTCCCCTTACCCCTAAACATATCTACCTCCCTCACTCCAGTATCCCTGTCCCCTTACCCCTAAACATGTCTACCTCCCTCCCTCCAGTATCCCTGTCCCCTTACCCCTAAACATATCTACCTCCCTCACTCCAGTATCCCTGTCCCCTTACCCCTAAACATATCTACCTCCATCACTCCAGTATCCCTGTCCCCTTACTCCTAAACATATCTACTTCCATCACTCCAGTATCCCTGTCCCCTTACCCCTAAACATATCTACCTCCATCACTCCAGTATCCCTGTCCCCTTACCCCTAAACATATCTACCTCCCTCACTCCAGTATCCCTGTCCCCTTACCCCTAAACATATCTACCTCCCTCACCCCAGTATCCCTGTCCCCTTACCCCTAAACATATCTACCTCCTCACTCCAGTATCCCTGTCCCCTTACCCCTAAACATATCTACCTCCCTCACTCCAGTATCCCTGTCCCCTTACCCCTAAACATATCTACCTCCCTCACTCCAGTATCCCTGTCCCCTTACCCCTAAACATATCTACCTCCCTCACTCCAGTATCCCTGTCCCCTTACCCCTAAACATATCTACCTCCCTCCCTCCAGTATCCCTGTCCCCTTACCCCTAAACATATCTACCTCCCTCACTCCAGTATCCCTGTCCCCTTACCCCTAAACATATCTACCTCCCTCACTCCAGTATCCCTGCACATGTAAATATGGTATTGGAACTGACTTTTTAAATATTTCCTGAATATAGTATGCTTACTTACTTTATTGTGTATTTCATATTTCTTATTCTTATTTCTAGAGTTAGTTTATAGTTTTTTTTGTTTTTTTCTAGTAATACATTGTTATAGATTATTGCATTGTTGGGTTTTGTGTTCGGAAGAAAGGCATTTCATTGTACTTGTGCAAGTGACATTAAAACTTGAAACTATCATGCCAATTCCTTGTTACTCCTTGTCATACCAAACATGTTTGGCTTCAGAATGACAATACAATAGTTGGCAAGAGCACAAACAGATCTTGGACTAAATAGGGGTTGTTCATATTATTATAAATTTAAGTTTTGTCATAACCAGGGTCTGATGTGCAAGGAGCCAATGCACGTCTTCAGTTCTTCAGAAAATAACCTACCAAGGGACTGCGGTTGAATATTTGCCTGCTGGCGAAACCAGCACTTTTACTGAAACGTGGATTAATGTGCACTGTCCCTTTAAAAATAAACTCAAACTCAAGGTTACTCATCATGACGGCGTGGTTCACCGAACCATCTCCCTTACATTACCAGTATTTTCTTCTTTGGTATGTCAGAGTACTATGTGAACATCCATCCATAGCACTACATGGGGCCCATCTCTCAGGGCGAGGCCCTGGGCTACCTGATGCCCCTACAGAAGCTCTTCTCTGGCATCACCTCACAGATGGAGTTGCAGATATGTGACTGCTCAGACCCATCTCCATACATCTGATACACTCCTGGCTCCGACCCATCTCTCTACATCTGATACACTCCTGGCTCCGACCCATCACCATACATCTGATACACTCCTGGCTCCGACCCATCACCATACATCTGATACACTCCTGGCTCCGACCCATCTCTCTACATCTGATACACTCCTGGCTCCGACCCATCACAATACATCTGATACACTCCTGGCTCTGACCCATCACCATACATCTGATACACTCCTGGCTCCGACCCATCTCCGTACATCTGATACACTCCTGGCTCCGACCCATCTCTGTACATCTGATACACTCCTGGCTCCGACCCATCTCCGTACATCTGATACACTCCTGGCACACGTGACAGGCCTCTATAGACTGAGGCTAAAGCCACAGATACTGATGTTTTGTACTGCTAGATACCACTCTTTTAAAAACTTAAATATGCCAGATACACACTTTTTCCGGAAACCCAAATACTGGTGACCTAATCGGTGATGACAGAAACCCTCTCTTCACCCAGTGACTTTGACCACATCCCTGGCACCATAATTTGGGAGAACGGGCTCGTGGTAATGACAGGAGCAGCTTCAGTAGAATGGTATGAAATACATCAAACACATGGTTTCCAGGTGTTTGATGCCATTCCATTTGCTCGGTTATTATGTGCCGTTCTCCCCTCAGCAGCCTCCACTGTATGGATTAGTCTTGTATTCGTCTCTATGGTCCTCCCATGTGAGTGAATAGGCCTGTACAATTGCAATTCTCCTTTGCACCAACAGAGAGCACTAAATAACAAAATGTTCCAAGATGCAGTATTCATAATGTACCACAAGATGACGCTACATCTCAACACAAACCATCAGTCTGAACAGTTTCACAAAAATAGGTCACCCATGGCGACATCATTGAAAGTATGTTACAACTTTTTACCTTTATTTAAATAGGCAAATTAGTTCAAAACAAATTCTTATTTACAATGACGGCCTACCCCAGCCAAACCCTAACCAGGGCGACTCTAGGCCAATTGTGTGCTGCCCTATGGGACTCCCAATCACGGCCAGTTGTGATACAGCCTGGAATCAAACCGGGCTCTGTAGTGATGCCTCTAGCACTGAGATGCAGCACCTTAGACCGCTGCGCTACTCGGAAGCAATGGCCTACTACTTGGATGGGACTGTAAATGAACAAACAAGAAGTCAAACACACTTCATTGAATAATTGTTTGTTTTTCTGCTAACTTAATCATTTGTGTCATTCTAAATTAATTTGTGTTCTTCCATGTATATATTTGTTTTAAATAAATAAAAGGCAAAACATACACTCTTTATAAAGCGCACTTTCTGCACATCTGATCAATGCTTACCCGAATAGAAAGGGTTCCAAAAACACCGTCTCTATCGCCGTCAATAAGGATGCCACTTCATCAACTGCTTGTCCTTATCCTTTGTACTACCTTCTGACACAGTCAACACAATAAACACGGTATTCTTAGCTCAGACGTTATGTTGTGTATTTACAGAGTGAGATTTGTACAGACACAATCCATCTGTTGGTGACACACAGCTCGGTTGCAGCTTGAGAGAGTGACTCTGTTTTGGCTCACCAGCACAACCTTCAAGGATGGCTCATTCGTATCCAATGACGTGTCACCTATATTCAATGATGACAGAGACAAGAAGGCCAGGCAATGATGTCGAGTGACAGATACGAGCATTGGGTTTCTACGCCATGCTGTTTGTCCAGAATTCTTGTGAACATGAGGGAAAATTGCCAGGCATGTGTGGTATGGCATTCTTGAAGTTGTGCCTTGCTATGAAGCCATTGGCTGATTCTTTAGGATATTTATCGTTAACAGTAATGTGATATGGTTTACGGTGGGATTTTACATTTTTTAAATACACATTTTTAGTCATTTAGCAGACACTCTTATCTAGAGCGACTTACAGGAGCATATTATAATGTTTACAATATAAAGTCATTTCACATACTACATTAATCATCGGGTGGCAGGTAGCCTAGTGGTTGGAGTGTTGGGCCAGTGAACAAAAGGTTTCTAGATCAATTCCCCAAGGTAAAAAGTTTTTTTTTTAAATGTGTTAAAGGCCTGTTAACTGTATGGTTATATAGTTTACTGTTATAACTATAGTTATAACAGTAAAAGCTGTTTATCAGTTCAAATCTGTCTCCTTCCCAAAAGCGTTGGAAAAGGAAAAGTTGCCCAAAGACATTCTCCCAGTAAACTTCAAATTCAGATTTAAACATGCCTATAGCAGGCCTAGGCCTCTAGCCTAAATAACCTTTGACATACTGTACCGTAGCTCATCTTTGTTGCTGACTGCCGGACGGTATGATTTTACTGCCGGACTGTATGACTGACTAACGGACCGATTCTGTTCCAAAAACGTGTCGTCTGTTGAAAAACGTTTAGCAACATAACCCGTTTACTCCAAACGAAAACGAGAGTTTCTATTGGACAAATTCAAGTAGGTCCCTCCCCATTTGCTTCCGTTTGGTTCTTAAACGGCAATCGGTTTCCGTTGCAGGACGTAATGAATACACCCATTTTATGTTGTGGAAACCTTCCCGTTGTCAAATTAGAGTCGGTGAGCTGGGATAGACTGGGAGTTTGGTTCAGAGAAGGTCAGACATAGCCTACTGCCTGCCGGACAGGGCAAGAAGAGTAAAGACTGAATGTGGGACAGGAAATCTGACGTGAACCATCTACGAAATAGTATCCCAATTGTTTCATCCAGCTATCAAGGATCTGACGAATGACAAAGGTTGGCTGCGTAAACTTTGGCATTCAGGTCTGATCGTTTCTAAACCGGCCTGTTGTTGTTCGTGGAGGCTCTGAAAGAGAACATCATGGCAAGGCGGACTGTGCACGAAGTAACAGTTCAAGATGTACAGAAGAGGAGAAATCCGAACAAACACTATGTAAGTCAAAAAGTTTTTTTCTTCAGGAGAGGGCCGACAACGTCTGTATATTGTAGGAATGTATGTGCCACACGTATTATCTTCCGATAACATGTCTTGTTTCGATAAAGTAAAAACAAAGGGAGTATCGAATTACATTTGACCAAAACAGTCGCTGGAAGAAAAAATTACAGTGCGACCATGTTGTATGCATCTAAAGAAAAGTGGAGTGAGTGGATAGGGAGAGGTTTAGCATTGAAAATGTCCAATTTATTTTTTCTTTAGAGACCACATGTCAACATCTGGAATTAACCGAGCACCAGGCATGCGCTTTTTCTCAGACTCTTGGTGTTGTTTGTTTTAATTTCCACTTTATTAGGCTACTGTAGTAAAATAATGTTACTATTATAAGTTGTTGGTTTGGTTTCTGATAACTGTTGCACACTTGGAATGTAGTCTACACCTGGTTATAACTTTATTAAAAAACACACGACCAAAATTGAAAACAGTTATTTCCAAAACGGCTGCCACTTTATTTTGTTATATTACTAATACAGTAAACTATAAACAGTAAAAGTATATGCAGTATGCTGTCGGAGGAACGATAAGGTCACCAGTGAGGTTCGTAATGCAGTCCAGGGCATGATTTTTAAATATTTGAACCTTTATTTAACTAGGCAAGTCTGTTACGAACACATTATGAGGTGTATGTGTATGATAGGTGTATGTGTATGATAGGTGTATGTGTATGATAGGTGTATGTGTGTGTATACAACCTGACACAGACCTTTCAAAACATCGCGAAGGTAGCCTTCGAATAGCTGTCATAGATTTTGATTGGTCTAATGCCTATTTCAGAACGGTTGAGAGAACCATATATCTGAAGCGGAGAAGCAATGCATGATTTGAGTTAGTGTGATTGTTTGGGTAGTCCATCCTGATGAGGTAAAACATCGATACAGTTACATATCGGTATATTATTTTTAAATTATATATCATATCGTTTTACAACTCCAGTATTTTTCCTTCATAACTTGTTCTCCATCTTCTTTTTAAACGGGGAGCTGAAAATCGAAATGCAATAAAATCACATTATCGAATTGCAAAACATAGAATCGTGAGAATCGCAAAACATATAATGTTGGCACCTAAGTATCATGATAATATCATATCTTAAGGTCCCTGGCAATTCGCAGCCCTACTGCCTACCAGGCCTTCATGCTCACCTATAGGCTACACACTGTAGTAGAAAACCGTGACCTCAGGTATTGGTATTTGTTGACCAGGAAGCATACTACTTACTCATCTATTCTCAAGGTCATTGTTAGCTCAGAGTACACAAGGCCTTGGCAGAATGTTTGAACAAGGAATGCCCTTCTGCACACTTCTGTCCAGGACAGAGAGCAGAAGCAAGACATGCAGTTTGAGACTGTCTGGCATGAAGGTCCGGCCCATTCTTGTTTAGTCTTGACAACAACTTGTTGTGTTGCTCACCTCCATTACAATATTACCTTATACAAATGGACAGTAGGCTTACTACAAAATTCCTGAGCCATCAGAATGATAATGAGAATGCCTTGTGTGCAGACTGCAAAACATGATGAAGCATGCTTACAATATACAGTATTCTACTTTCTGATGGTGCTGTGATCAGTGCATCCCAAGAGTGTTTTTGTTGCTGTTTCCAAGCCACCTTTTTTTTAAATGAGTTTTTATTTCACCTTTATTTGACCAGGTAGGCTAGTTGAGAACAAGTTCTCATTTGCAACTGCGACCTGGCCAAGATAAAGCATAGCAGTGTGAACAGACAACACAGAGTTACACATGGAGTAAACAATTAACAAGTCAATAACACAGTAGAAAAAAGGGGAGTCTATATACATTGTGTGCAAAAGGCATGAGGAGGTAGGCGAATAATTACAATTTTGCAGATTAACACTGGAGTGATACATGATCAGATGGTCATGTACAGGTAGAGATATTGGTGTGCAAAAGAGAAGAAAAGTAAATAAATAAAAACAGTATGGGGATGAGGTAGGTAAAAATGGGTGGGCTATTTACCAATAGACTATGTACAGCTGCAGCGATCGGTTAGCTGCTCCGATAGCAGATGTTTGAAGTTGGTGAGGGAGATAAAAGTCTCCAACTTCAGCGATTTTTGCAATTCGTTCCAGTCACAGGCAGCAGACAACTGGAACGAAAGGCGGCCAAATGAGGTGTTGGCTTTAGGGATGATCAGTGAGATACACCTGCTGGAGCGCGTGCTACGGGTGGGTGTTGCCATCGTGACCAGTGAACTGAGATAAGGCGGAGCTTTACCTAGCATGGACTTGTAGATGACCTGGATCCAGTGGGTCTGGCGACGAATATGTAGCGAGGGCCAGCCGACTAGAGCATACAGGTCTCAGTGGTGGGTGGTATAAGGTGCTTTAGTGACGAAATGGATGGGTTTCTGTTTTGAATGATCTCTAATGCACAGTGAAAGGGTTAGGAGCTGAGTGTGGGCTGAGGCAGATGGAAGAATGTTTTCTTATTCCGATAACCACTCCTCAGTCTCCGTAAAGGGTTTGACTTTTGGGATGTATGATGATGATGTTGATGACTGGTTACGTCGTACAAAAATGCCCAGTGAGGTGCAGGATATAAAGATCTTGAGCTCCTGTGTCTCCTTCATCTGCTGGTTTACTGGTTGTGTGCCCTGCGTTGAGCCCTGTGTTTAGCATCTCCCACAGCGTTTTGTCTCCTACAGGGAGTTGGGCCAGGCCGAGCTGGCCCGGCCTGGGACAGAGGCCAACAGAAGCACTCAGCCAGACACAATCAGTGTGGAGTTTCCGTCCGATAACCTCCCAGATTCTCTTTCTCACTTTACAAAAAATAAAGTGTTTGTTGCACTTGTATGTCAAGCACCAACAGGCCATTATTGAATGTTGATTTAGTACTTTGATCTTAGGGTGGGTGATGCAAAATATGTTATATTTACCAATGGTTGGTTTCACTGATGTTACAAGAAGAATCCCCAGTATTTCATGGCACCCCTAAAGGCATCAGCATGCTGCAGTTCTGCTATCGCCTAGCCAAACTCGGCAAACAAACGTGTGTGCTGATATACTCCCTTAAAAGACCTTCGCTAAAAAAAAAAATATTACAAAAGGTTGTAATAATATGTGCACAAACTCTTCCGAACTGTTTTGGATGGGAAGCATGCAGACGCCTTAAATGGAAAATACAGTTGAAATTAAGGAAACATACTGATAGAAACTTCAGTTCAAAGGAATGGTCAATTTGCCTGTGTTTTTGAATCTGAAAAAGCACAGTTGACTCATGTAGTGCAATGTTCTGCTGTCACACAGTGGTGGTATGTCATACAGTGCAGTCAAAAAGTATTCAGACCCCTTGACTTTTTCCACATTTTGTTACGTTACAGCCTTATTCTAAAATGTGTTACATATTTTTTCCCTCATCAATCTACGTACAATACCCCATAATAACAAAGCAAAAACAGTTTTTTTTTAAATTTTTTGCAAAATAAAAACCTGGAAATATTTCATGTATATACGTATTCAGGCCCTTTGCTCAGTACTTTGTTGAAGCGCCTTTGGCAGTGATTACAGCCTCGAGTCTTCTTGGGTATGACAGTACAAGCTTTGCACACCTTTATTTGGGGAGTTTCTCACCTTCTCTGCAGATCCTCTCAATCTCTGTCAGGTTGGATCGGGAGCATCGCTGCACAGCTATTTTCAGGTCTCTCCAGAGATGTTCGATCGGGTTCAAGTCCGGGCTCTGACTGGACCACTCAAGGACATTCAGAGACTTGTCCAGAAGCCACTCCTGCGTTGTCTTGGCTGTGTGCTTAGGGTCGTTGTCCTGTTGGAAGGTGAACCGTCGCCCCAGTCTGAGGTCCTGAGCGTTCTGGAGCAGGATTTCATCAAGGATCTCTCTGTACTTTGCTCCGTTCATCTTTCCCTCTTTCGATCCTCCCTCGATCCCAGTCCCTGCCGCTGAAAAACATCCCTACAGTGAAGCATGGCGGTGGCAGCATTATACTGTGGGGATGTTTTTCAGCGGCAGGGACTGGGATCGAGGGATGGTGCCAGGTTTCCTCCAGACGTGACGCTTGTCATTCAGGCCAAATAGTTAAATCTTGGTTTCATCAGACCAGATACTCTTGTTTCTCATGGTCTGGAGTCTTTAGGTGCCTTTTGGCAAACTCAATGAGGGCTGTCATGTTCCTTTTACTGAGGAGTGGCTTCCATCTGGCCACTCTACCATAAAGGCCTGATTGGTGGAGTGCTGCAGAGATGGTTGTCCTTCTGGAAGGTTCTCCCATCTCCACAGAGGAACTATGGAGCACTGTCAGAGTCACCATTGGTCTCTTGGTCACCTCACTGACCAAGGCCCTTCTCCCCCGATTGCTCAGTTTGGCTGGGCGGCCAGCTCTAGAAGAGTCTTGGTGGTTCTAAACTTCTTCCATTTAAGATTGATGGAGGCTACTGTGTTCTTGGGGACCTTCAATGCTGCAGACATTTTTTGGTACCCTTCCCCAGATCTGTGCCTCGACACAATCCTGTCTCTGAGCTCTACGACAATTCCTACGACAATTGCTCTGACATGCACTGTCAACTGTGGGACCTTATATAGACAGGTGTGTGCCTTTCCAAATCATGTCCAATCAATTGAATTTACCACAGGTGGACTCCAAGTTGTAGAAACATCTCAAGGATGATCAATGGAAACAGAATGCACCTGAGTTCAATTTCGAGTCTCATAACAAAGGGTCTGAATACTTATGTAATTAGGTATTTCTGTTTTATTTTTCTACATTTGCAAAAATGTCTAAAATCCTGTTTTGGCTTTGTCATTATCGGCTATTGTGTGTAGATCGATGAGGGAAAAATGTTTTAAATATATTTTAGAATAAGACTGTAACGTAACAAAATGTGGAAAAAGTCAATGGGTCTGAATACTTTCCGAATGCACTGTATGTCTATTGTCCAGGCATCCTTTGCAAGACGACAATTGTGTTATCCCAATGCGTGAGTAGTAGACATGATCTTTTCCTTTTACACAGGAAATTATGATCTCACGGTGTGGGAAGGAAGTGATATCATATGAAAGGATGTCAGATCCATTCTGTAGAAAATGGTTGACATGACACCAAATTGAACCACACAATGTACCTAGTAAATGAATTTGTCTTCCCTTGAATCCACATCATTATGGACTAGGTGTGACCATGAATCAGAAATGGAATCATCAAGGGATTTCACCTTTGAAGCTATTATGGGTTTAACAGCATATTGAGGTTATTACACTGTTACCATGAATATATGGATCCATTTGAATTAATATGGGTCCTTGTCGTCACACCTATGCAGTAATAGTAACTATATGCTCTGTAAGAGTTAAAGGTTTTAAAGGTAACCCCTTTTGTTCTTTCTATCAGGTTTACATCATCAAGGTGTCTTGGTCTGATGGTAGCACTGAGGTCATCTTCAGGCGCTACAGCAAGTTCTTCGATCTGCAGGTGAGTTGGGAACAGCTATGGGAAAACAACTTAAAGTACAATCATACATGCACACTATATGGCTGCATTTTAAATGGCACCCTATTCCCTACATAGTACACTACTTTCTACCAGAGCCCTAAGGCTATAAGCTGGGTGGTTCGAGCCCTGAATGCTGATTGGCTGACAGCCGTGGTATATCAGAACGTATACCACGGGTATGACAAAACATACATTTTTACTGCTCTAATTACGTTGGTAGCCAGTTTATAATATCAATAAGGCACCTCGGGGGTTTGTGGTATATGGCCAATATACCACGGCTAAGGGCTGTGTCCAGGCACTCCGCGATGCGTTGTGGCCAATTGGAGATGCAGGGTCATATTGAGTCAGTGTGTATTTTTAAAATGGGGCATTCCCTCGTATGCTTTTCAGCTGCTTCCTTTTCTATTTAAAGCTCTGGGTGGGCTCTCAGAGTGGCATGTGAAATTCAGATAACCCTTATGATTACACCAGATTATATCTCCTGGTTTGGCCCATTAGTTTGGCCCATTGGTTTGGCCCATTAGTTTGGCCCATTGGTTTGGTGCTGGTACATGAAAAGGGGAAACCATTCATTTATCATTCATTGAAATGGGCTTATGTCAATTCCTGTAAAGCTGTGGCTCAGACTGCAAGCTGGCTGACCGTTTATGACGGTGGCTGGTAGCATCATCTTCTGAGAACTAAGGACTGTACTGCATACACAATGCAACACACCCTATCACCTGTAAAGTGCCCTTTTGACCAGAGTCCTACACTCATGTCAAGGTACTATCTGTAGGAGAGCCCTTTGAAGAACCCTTATGGCTGCAGGTAGAAAACGTTTGGTAGAACACTTTTGGGTGTCATGTAGAATCCTTTCTACAGAGGGTTCTACTTGGAACCCAAAACGGGTTCTCCTATGGGGACAGCTGAAGAACCCTTTCGGAAACCTTTTTTCTAAAAGTGTAGGTCCAGGTCCAGAATAGTGCACTCTCTAAGGATAGGGTTCCATTCGGGACACAGCCTGGACAGTAAAGGAGTGATGAGTCATTTCATCTGGCTACTGCTCCTCTGATGGTACTGACCCACCTGGATGCATCTCTCTGAGAGCCTGCCATGGTTGCTGTCTGTTGGTAAGGACATAAGACCAATGGGCTGGCCTGGGCTGAGCCGGTCTAGAATAGTGCTTCTCACTGTGGAACACGTCACCTGTTTGGCTGCGTCAATACTGGACTCCTCTGGTGTTGTACTGCTTTGTAAAAGATACCAAATCAAAATATGATCTCATGACTCACAATGAGGAAAACTATTCACACACACACACACACACACACACACACAATCCCTGTTCCTCCCTTCCTCTGACTCTCCCTGGGTCGTCATCGCTCACTCCTCTCTGATGTCACTGCTGTCCTTCCTGCAGGAGACAGCCTTTGTTTGAAAGTAATGTTCAGATGAACAGATCGGCTGGCAAACAAAGAACGATGACATGATCTTACGCCTCAATATAATATATAGCCACAGAGACGGGTTGTCCCTTGCATCACATCCCATCAATAGTGGCTAATGCTGTTGGCAGACTTATGGCTGTCTCTCCGCATGCAGGCCATAGGTCTGGGTTGATTCATGGTGCTGTGTTTGTCTTGTCCACAGTTCACATAGCTACATGCCGATGGGGCCTAGTGGAGTCATCATAATGCAGTCCTCTGAGATTTTGTCATAATACTTTTAACTAAGTTCCAAATTCTAGCAGAGAATACATTTTATTGAGCTTCTCTGTTAGTCATTGGGTCTATAAGACATTGAGGGAAGACGACAAAGACAGACAGGCTGTTATTATGACTGGTCTAGATGTCACCTCACATTCTGTCTACTTTAATCTACCTGGTCCACTGATGGCAGCTGATGAGAGCTGTTACCTGTTGGTGAGGGCATAAAACAACTGCAACATAGTATTAGGCCAACTGCATCAAATGGAGACGCGCAGACAAGCTCTGCACGTTGTTGTTTACTCCTCTCTAATTACTAATGCAGAGTTAGTATTTGTCTTTAGATTCCTAGACTTGAAGCCAGAACAGCTTCGTGAGCCATTTGAGATACAGTAGAAATGGAAACACAGGGTAGCAAAAACAAATTGCATGCAAATTTCATGATGTAAGTATCTTGAACCAAAATGACTGATGCATTGCTTTGAAAAATTATGGAAAATACAGAGACTCTGTTTCCATGGCACTAAGTACTGTTTCCATGCTCTACATCTGTCCACGTTGGACTTAATATGCCCTATCCTTGTGTCTAAATTCCAAAATCACTTTCGAATAGATACAAACTCTTATTCCTATGCATTGGTGTGATGTAAAGCGGATACTTGACTACTGTCTCCCTCAACTCACAGCTGTCACATATTTTCCACATCTGGTAATCGAGTAACAAAACCCTTTTAATGTGGAAAGAGGGCAATCCTCTGTTGAGATCATAGGGCTGCCTGTTGTGAGCAGCGTTTTGCACAAAAGCTAAAGAGGCTCTTATTCTCTGGTGCACAAGAATTTGCTGGACCCTATTGCAATAAACTGGATCCCATGCTATAAGTTTTGATCTGGAAACAATTAGACATAAAATATGCCTTGACTTGGAAAATGCTGAACAGAAGATATGTGCGTCTGTAAATATAGTACATAGCAGTACTGTGCACTATGGAAATGAATGTAAATAAATGTAGATTTGAAGGGAAATCCAGCAGTTGACAATTGAGTGGTTTTTAATCCTGCAGGAATGCTTTGGAAAGGGAAAAGGAGGGTTCAAGGACAAAATCCATGTGGAAGACTTGTTCAGTGTATGCATTAGTATGACTTGCCCATAAGCTAGCCTAGTAAAATGGCAAAGCTTATACACCTTTTCAAAATGAATTAAAATTAATTCAATTTCCTGGTATAATTTGAAGACAATAACCAAGAAATCCAATAGGGTATTATATTCTCCTTGACATAGAATATATCATCCATAGACAGATAGGCTAAACCTTGGACTTTTTACTTCAGTAGGACAAATGAGATTGAGTAGTATCTTAATTTGCTCCACTCTTTTCCACCTAGCTGGCTTACTGGTGTCTCCTGCCTTTGTTTATGACTATTAAACGTTTTTTTTAGGCAATGTCTGCCCAGCCGTCACTATGCCAGACTTGAAATGTGGGAGTTTAGTTTCACTGCTCAGTTTTTTTTCCCGTTTTATATTTAATTTTCTCCCTTTTTAAAAAGGGTTTTGAAAACCATGTGCTGAGCCAGCACATTGCTTACAGGGCAGACCGACGCAGTGGCAGGAAA
>NC_034201.2:39187660-39227660 GCF_002021735.2 Oncorhynchus kisutch | reverse complement strand
GAGAAGACAGGCCCATCATATGCCAGTGTTTCCATATGATGGGCCAGTAGTAATTTTCCACGAGTGCAGGAACCAAGATGCTCTAAACAGACTATTTCAACATCACCAGCCCTACTGGCCAATCAGATCCCTGCTTGCTGCCCACATCATCAACCTAGTTGAATAATTTTAACTCTAGTCTGTTTGTAGAAGACGGAAAACAAAAACATGAATCTAGTATTTGTGAGGTCTGTCTCTAATCTATTCTCCAACACAAAGTGAATAATTCCCCCCCACCCGGCCAGATATGTTTGGTTTCGTTAGTAATAGTATGGAGTATGTATGCCGTTATTTCTTGTCATAAAAACCCAGTTGGTTCTGACACTGACATTCCACTCTAATATAATAGGAAATGAAGAACATTCCTCTTTTATCTGGCAGCACGTTTGTTCTCTTTGACCCCACTCTGGTTCTGGAGTACAGCCTCGCCGTCACGGCAGACAGATGCCATTATTCTATCAGATTGATGTTAATGTACTTTTTTAAATTTTTTATCCAGGCTAGTCAATTAAGAACAGATTGTTATTTACAATGAGGACCTCAGTCACTGGCCTCACTATAGGGTGGCTGTCTTTCCCAGGACCTCTTCATTGACATTTCTCTGTATGCAGAGAAAGAGCGCTGTCCCTTAGACCTTTTCTCTTTATGCTCCACGATATTTGACTTGTAGTTCTGGGTACTAGGCTATAGGCAACTGTGGCGGCAGGTAGCCTAGTGGATAGAGCATTTGGCTGGTAACCAAAAGATTGCTGGATCGAATCCCCGAGCTGACAAGGTAAAAATATGTTGTTCTGCCCCTGAACAAGGCAGTTAACCCACTGTTCCCCGGTAGGCTGTCATTGTAAATAACAATTTGTTGTTAACTGACTTGCCTAGTAAAATAATAATATCAGCAGGTATGTAGAACAGTTTTCAGCTACTTTCCTCTTTTTCATTTATAGACATTAGAAGTCATCATACAGGAAGTTCAATAAAGATTTTTTCTGAAGCAACATTGTGCAGAACCCCTCAAAACGGCAAACTGCCGCTTATGGTAAACGTGAACCACCTGGGTTCTGTTGTGGTGGACCAGAATGCAGAGCGTAGTTGATGGGTTGGCTCAGTCAGCAGGTTGGCCAAGAGTGACTGGACTGAACACTCCTCAGTGCGTTGTTGCTGTGCTGAAAGAGAAGGAAGGAGAAAGGGCTTCAAGTTCATTGGTTGACACACCCAGGTGTCTTTTCACTTGCCTCCAGCTGCCAATAGAATACAGCTGGGGCCTGGAACACAGACCTTCAAACTTGAGGAGGGGGAGGTTATTGGCTAGAGTGTAGGAAAATAACCTATAGCACTGTGGTGGGATCACTGGGAGACAGAGAGAAAGCGGCACACTGGGCTTTAAAAGGAGAAAATATATATTTTTTTAATTCACTGTCAGTGGGCCTTTGCTAACAGGCCACGAAGCATATGTAGCCTAGCTACCTCAACCAAGACGAAATACCATCTGTTGTGTGGATGTCTTATCATTGGCAGAACCAGTCCTTTTAGGAATTGCTGAATTGTAAAAATGTACAACCCTCTCCCTGCCCCATGCAGTGATGTTGTTATGTGATAGCATGTGTTGTTTAACTCCCTGTGTTGTTGCCACTGTGCTTTCAGATGGAGCTTCTGGATAAGTTCCCTGTGGAAGGAGGGCAGAAAGACCCCAAGCGGAGAATCATCCCTTTTCTACCAGGTAAGAGTGTAGCCCTTTCCATGACTAAAAGAGCCACATTTGACCTCATGGGTGGAATGTTCTTAAAGATATATATAATTTCATAATTAATGAAAAAAATAATGTTTTAATTATCCGGTGTTTCAATGTCAAACAGTTTTGTTATAGTTCAGTCTTCTGTGATGTATATAAAGTGTAATATTGGGATGCAAACTCAACATTCTATACATTTCAACTCTATGTCCGACATGGTACAAGTGTCTTCTTTTTGTTAAGCCCATAACCATGAGTCTGAGGTGTATACTTTTGTTTCAAAGTAGTTTGTTTAAGACTACCACGAATCAGTCTGTGACCCTGATTTAGCTCACTACAGGAAAAGTTTAAACAACACACTGCTACTGACTGACAGTCCCAGCTCATGTGGTGCCGTCAACCAAGCAGCAGAGTTAACAGAGAAGAAGAAAGTAAGAGCTGCTACGTTGCACCCTGTGAAATCCACACCTCTCATGAGCTCACTATTTCCCTTACCGAGCACGGTTTTGTTTTTCCGTTTACATATTGAATGGCAATTTTGTAAATTGCTATTCGTTTTAGTTCCTCACTCCAATACTGTCCATCGAACACACTAAGCAGGAGGGGCCCAGATTGAATTAAGACTGGACACACGTATTAGCAACTCTTGAAACAAGGCCATTTAGTGTCTCATGAGAGTAATCCATGTGAGGCTTATGGGGAAGCCTCACATGGAGGTCTAGGACTGTAGAACTCAGAGAGACCGAGAGGGAGACAGAGAGAGAGAGAGAGAGGCAATGAGGGGAGGAGACTAACCAGGGAGACTAGACCACATTACTCCCACAGTTTTTTCTTCTCCTCCATTGATTCATATATTGTTGTAAATGCTTTAGACATGTATATTCATTGCTCATACATCTGTGAGAAAAGATTAATTCTGAGCACTCAAATCCCAAATAAAATCATATTGTATTTATCATCATAAACAACAGGTGTAGTCTAACAGTGAAATGCTTACTTACTGGCCCTTCCCAACAAAGCAAAGAGAAGGAAAAACAGAAATAAAAAGAATAACACATCAATTGCTTGGCTTTATCCACAGGGTACCGTAAACAAGTCGATGTGCAGGGGTATGAGGTAATGGAGGTAGATATGTGTATATATAGGTAGGGATAACTAGGCAACAGGATAGATAATAAATGGCAACAGCAGCGTATGTGACGTTTCAAAAGGGTCAATGCAGATAGTCCGGTTAGCTATTGGTTAACTATTTAACTAGCTATTTAGCAGTCTTATGGATTGGGGGTAGAAGTTCAGAACCACGTTTAGGTTCTTTCTGTATTCTAAACTCCCACTAGTTCCATTCCCACAGAGTAGACGTAAACATCCAGGCCTGCTGTTTTAAGTTATGTTTGTCTCCCCTTCTTGAATTAAATTGAAGTGAACAGCTCAACATTTTTTCAGGTGGTTCCCATCTGAACTCCTACATCTTCCCCTCCTCCTTCTTCCACCCCCTCGTCTTTCAGAACACGACCAGAAAGACATTCTGTTAGCTGTCTTGTAGTCACAGACTGACTTCTTCAGCTCTTTACAAACTGTGGCATGGCCTGATTTGCACAGCAGATTTCTGTCTGTACTCACAACCACATGGTCAGGGCAAGCAGTCTCAGACCAACGGGCCAATCTGGTCGACTCAGACCAAACCAACAAGACACGGAAGTGGTTTTCCTGTCAGGGTTTGGTTTGTACTTCAAGGCCTCTCGTTTTGTTTTCACTTCTTTGGCCTCTTAGGATCAGCAAAGTGGTTCTGTTTGCATCTGCAAAATGCCCGCTCAGTGTTTTCCTGCCTCACCGTGGTTATGATTCTGGATATGAGTCGCCAGTCGACTTCTTCAACGTTGTGAAGGAGAACAGTTGATCAACTGTTGAGAGGACTTCATGATGAATGTTTTTATATCCAGGCTGTCTGGTTGGCTGACAACCTCAGTGACTCAGTGACTTTCACAACCGGAGCTTCTGTATGTCAGCCTTCACACACAGCTTCCTTTAGTCATATCAGGAGCAAACTTGCTCTTTTGACTTCAAACATGCCAGCTACACAAATGGTTCCTTGGAACTGAATAATTCAATGGAACTAAACCAATTGGATCCTTCTATTGTCCTTAAGCAGCCCATTTTCCGTCCACTTGTGTAGCAATATCATATTGTACAACCGTTAGGATTGTACAGAGAAATACAAACATTGTATTTTATTTGATTTATTTTACCTTTATTTAACTAGGCATGTCAGTTAAGAACAAATTCCTATTTACAATGACGGCCTAGGAACAGTGGGTTAACTGCCATGTTCAGGGGCAGAACATCAGATTTTTACCTTGTCACCTTGGGGATTCGATCTTGCATCCTTTTGGTTACTAGTCCAACACTCCAACCACTATTGTTGTACTTGAGTGCGGTGTGCCGGTAATATACTAGGCCTTTCTACAGCAGCGTATGAAGTGGCTGTATTCAAGAGTCACCATCTGGGACCTCTGTAATTACTAAACACACCTGCAATCTATCTAGCCTTTCATTGGAAATATCTCTTCCCAGCACTCTGCCTCAAACTCAATTCATGAGCCAACTCTGTCAACATTAGTGGTGGAGAATGATTGCAGATGTTTAATGATAGAAGAAACACATTCAATTTTGTTCCCTTGTTTGTGAGATCAAGTTGAACGACTAACGACATGGTTAGGGAAATATCTTATTGGATGGATCTAGTCTCCCAAGAGGACAGATTTGTTGAATATTTAATATATTTTTATTTTATTTTATCTCAGCTCTTAATGATTGCATCCAGAACAAATGAGACATCAACTAAATAAAGATTTTAAACGATTTATATAATCATCTGCCCATTCAATAGGGACACTACTGTTTCACATGAACGTTTCCTGTGGCTTTCCTGACCTGGGGTGTCTTGTGTTGAGTAGAGAGCCTGAGAGAAGAGGCTCCTCCCTGTTCCCGCTCTCTCTGTTCCATACTTAGTCTCTCTCTGTTCCATACTTAGTCTCTCTCTGTTCCATACTTAGTCTCTCTCTGTTCCATACTTAGCTGTTTGATACCCAGCTGGCCACTCTGGCCACAGAGTTGCAATGAAGTCTGCCTGGCCCAGGTTTGAATCTGTACTGTAACAGCAGCAGACATTTTATTTTTCCCTAAACAGGCCTTTCGTCGACTGAGCATGTGGCACATACAAAAATGGGTGGGAAGTGTTGAGTCAGCACTTTTCCCTTGACCAAGAGAGCTTTGAAATGGATCCCCTGTGTAATACTTATATATCACTTTGTACTGCTTAGATGTGCCCGTGTTAGCAGTCTTAACAAGTATCATAAGCCCCTTGATGAGGAGATACAGTCACTTCTAAGATCTCTCTTTTTGACCTGATATTTTACTGGCCTGACTTAATACCTCGGTCCCATGGCTCTGTAATGTAAATTTACAAACGGGTCCTCCATGGTTAAAAGGAGAGAGAGGTACCAGTCTGCTCCCAACTTCCTGCATACCAGAAAACTTAATAGGTTTTCTGAGACCTATTTGTATCCATTTCTTGTTATTGTTCCAGTGACCCAAATCCAGACTCCCGGCGGTGGCCATTTTTGTGGCTGTGCGATAAGAACGGAATATAGATGCCATCCACTATATGATAAAGAAGGCCAACAATTCACAGTGCACTTAATGACTTTCATTGTGCTGTCAGAGTTGGGTTATTGATGAGGCCACTTTATTGGCCTAAGATAGTAGCTGTGCAATATAATGGACTGGACTGCAGTCTTTACACAAGCCCACTCTATGAAGACAAGTCATTGTCCTTCACAACTGTAACATATATACTGTATGTAAGCCTACTGTTACCATTCGAAATGTACCATGAGATCATTTGTTGGGAGTAAAGTGAATCAGTCTTTAGTCTAGATTAGTGTGTTTCTTTAGGATCACAGTATCAGTTGGACCTTGAAAGGTTTTAATAACATTCCTGAATGGTTAAATGTTCATGTAGCCTACATGTTATACTGCATGGGAAGGTGTCCAGTGCAGGCTTTTTAGAAAAAGTCAGTACAGTATTTTCAGGAAAAAACGAGGAGTGCCGTTATGGAGTATTTATCACGTTGTATGCCTGCTTGTATAATTGCCACAACTACTGTGAATCGACACCATTGAAAAGGAAAACAAGTCATAAATACTCATACAGTTTGAGCCTTTATCCTTGGAAGACACAACCAGTCTTAAGAATCTACAGTTTTTCTTCTTCCTTCCAGGGAAGATCCTGTTCAGGAGAAGCCATATCAGGGATGTGGCCATGAAGCGCCTGAGGCCTATCAACGAGTACTGCAGGGTGAGTACTGACTCAGCTGGTGGGGAAATTCAGGGGTATTAAAGCCTTCACACTCGTCACCCATCATGGAAGAAACAACAATAGGGCCCAGAAAGAAACCTGGAGGGGAACCAAATCCTTGAGTGTTAGGACCATATCTCTGTGGTAGATAGAAGTCCAGATTAGAGCTAGGAATGCATCCTTGAGCCTGCTTCCCATAGCCTTCCCTCACGTGGTTCACTTCACAGATCAAATTTGAACATTTTAGTCATTTAGCGTACGCTCTTATCCAGAGCGACTTACAGGAGCAATTAGGGTTAAGTGCCTTGCTCAAGGGCACATCGACATATTTTTCACCTTGTCGGCTCAGGGATTTGAACCAGCAAAACTCTAACCAATAGGCTGCCTTTCTGCCACCCAAAACAATTGAACAAGGACTCCTGTTGTTTAGAAATCCAAGTATGTGCTCTGTGATAGGCACAGCAGTCAGGGCTTTCAGATAGCATGGCTGTCAGAGTGAGACTGTTTTGAATTCCATGCACCCGCCAGCTATGATTCCCAGAGGCCAGAGTCACATCTAGTTCCACTGACCTGTCATATCCATTCTCTGCTTTGCTTTAGTTGATGTGTTTCTCTATACAAAGACCCAATACACTTGGATTTTTTATATTTATTTATCCATTATTTTACCAGGTAAGTTGACTGAGAACGAATTGAATTCGTTGAATTCAATGAATTAACACCCCTACTCTTACGATAAGTGCCATGGGATATTTAATGACCTCAGAGAGTCAGGACACCCGTTTAACGTCCCATCTGAAAGACAGCACCCTACACAGGGCAGTGTCCCCAATCACTGCCCTGGTGCATTGGGATATTTTTTTAGACCAGAGGAAAGAGTGCCTCCTACTGGCCCTCCAACACCACTTCCAGCAGCATCCCATCCAGGAACTGACCAGGACCAACCATGCTTAGCTTCAGAAGCAAGCCAGCAGTGGTATGTAGGGTGGTATGCTGCTGGAATGTTGGAAACATGCATATTCTCTATGTTTATCATTGCCCAATGGGAAATATAAGATAACAAAATCAGTCATCCTCAAATATATTTTCTTCAGGAATTAGACATTGAGGAAACTGAAGGCAGTCTGGAACATGGGTGACTGAGAAAAAACTAAGCAGAGAATGTGTTTTGCTCTTTGTGGGAAGGGAAAGAAGAATCCACCTCTGTGGCAGGCAATAGTGGTGCTGTGGAATCTCTGTGGGAAGCTATCTGTCCACTATGCAGTGCAGAGGTTATGAGCAGTGCTGAGCTAGCCCCAGTCAGCAACATCACCAGGCCTTGTGTTTCATTTTAAAGGGCTGCCCTATAAACTACCTTTTTTGCCTGGTAACTGTTTTGCAAGGTGGTCATGCTCAGTCAAGCATTTCGCTACACTACAAGCATTTCGCTACACTCGCATTAACATCTGCTAACCATGTGTATGTGACAAATAAAATTTGATTTGATTTGAAAAACAACATATTCCCTGGCATGTTGCAAGAGTGCCTTTGTTTATGAAGCCAGGTAACTGTTGAGAGAGATGGGGTACACATTAGAGGTCGACCAATTATGATTTTTCAACGCCGATACCGGTACCCCTTATTGGAGGACCAAAAAAGCCGATACCGATTATTAAAAATGATTTATTTGTAATAATGACAATTACAACAATACTGAATGAACACTAATTTTAACTTAATATAATACATCAGTAAAATCAATTTAGCCTCAAGTAAATAATGAAACATGTTCAATTTGGTTTAAATAATGCAAAAACAAAGTGTTGGAGAAGAAAGTAAAAGTGCAATATGTGCTATATAAGAAAGCTAACGTTTGAGTTCCTTGCTCAGAACATGAGAACATATGAAAGCTGGTGGTTCCTTTTAACATGAGTCTTCAATATTCCCAGGTAAGAAGTTTTAGGTTGTAGTTTTTATAGGAATTATAGGACTATTTCCCTCTATACCATTTGTATTTAATTAACCTTTGACTATTGGATGTTCTAATGGGCACTTTAGTATTGACAGTGTAACAGTAGCTTCCGTCCCTCTCCTCGCTCCTCCCTCGGCTCGAACCAGCAACACAATGACAACAGCCACCATCGAAGCAGCGTTACCCATGCAGAGCAAGGGGAACAACTACTAGAAGGCTCAGAGCGAGTGACGTTTGAAACGCTATTAGCGTGCGCTAACTAGGTAGCCATTTCACTTCGGTTACACCAGCCTCATCTCGGGAGTTGATAGGCTTGAAGTCATAAACAGCGCAATGCTTGACGCACAATGAAGAGCTGCGGGCAAGATGCACGAAAGTGCTGTTTGAATGAATGTTTACGCGCCTGCTTCTGCCTACCACCGCTCAGTCAGATACTTAGATGCTTGTATGCTCAGTCAGACTATATGCAACGCAGGACACGCTAGATAATATCTAGTAATATCAACCATGTGTCGTTAATTAGTGATTATGATTGATTGTTTTTTATTATTTTTAAGATAAGTATAATGCTAGCTAGCAACTTACCTTGGCTTTCTGCATTCGTGTAACAGGCAGTCTCCTTGTGGAGTGCAACGAGAGAGAGGCAGGTCGTTATTGCGTTGGACTAGTTAATTGTAAGGTTGCAAGATTGGATCCCCCGAGCTGACACGGTGAAAATCTGTCGTTCTGCCCCTGAACAAGGCAATTAACCCACCGTTCCTAGGCCGTCATTGAAAATAAGAATGTGTTCTTAACTGACTTGCCTAGTTAAATAAAGGTAGCAAAAATATATATTTTTAATCTGCAAATTGGCGCCCAAAAATACCGATTTCCGATTGTTATGAAAACTTGAAATCGGCCCTAATTAATCGGCCATTTCAATTAATCGGTCAACCTCTAGTACACATGTCTTGGGAGGGGGAGGCCTAGGGGTCAGGATACCTCAGTGGGTCGTATTGGAATGGACAGGACAGCAGGCAGGCTCAGGGTCAAGGTAGGCAGAGGTCAATAATCCAGAGGTGGTGCAAAGGTACAGGACAGCAGGCTCAGAGTCAGGACAGGCAAGGGTCAAAACCAGGAGGGCAAGAAAAGAGATTGGGGAAAAGCAGGAGCTGAGACAAAAACGCTGGTTGATTTGACAATCAAGACAAACTGGCACAGACAGAGAACACAGGTATAAATACACAGGGGATAATGGGGAAGATGGGCGACACCTGGAGGGGGGTGGAGACAAGCACAAGGACAGGTGAATCCGATCAGGGTGTAACAATATGAATAGTTTCAGACTTCTATGCAAGGTTATTATAGTAAACTAAATCTGAAACTAAAATGAAAGCTAATCATGAAAAACTATTTAGGTAATGAAAATAAAATAATTAACAAACCCGTTTGAAAAATTAAAACTATCCTAAAGCTATTATCTTTGACTCCAAAACAAAATTAAATTACCTTTTAAAAAACAACATGACCTTTTAAAAAACAACGCCTGTTGTTCATAAGCGTATCTGCCCGTTCATTGGCTAGAATGTCTATCTAACCTATGACCTGACCTGACCCATCACCTTATGTATTACTGCCCCCCAGTCTCAAGAAGTTACATCCCAAAAAACAAACCAAACCAAATAATCAAAAAAACAGAAATATTTTTATACGACTTAAACTAAATGTAATCTAGAAAATCTGGTCTGAAAACGAACTGAAACTAAACTGAATTTCAAATACAAATCTAAAAACGAATAAAAATAAATATAAAAACAAACACTATCTATTAAATAGAACTTCTGGTCTGCAGTCACGTTTTCGGTTGTTGTGGGTTCCATAGAGGACTATAATATATACAGTAGCTTGCGAAAGTATTCATCCCCCTTAGCGTTTTTCCTATTTTGTTGCCTTACAACCTGGAATTGAAATGGATTTTCTGGGGGTTTGTATCATTAGAATTACAAAACATGCATACCACTTTGAGGATGCAAAATATTTTTTATTCTGAAAAGAAAAAAAAGAGCTTGCATAACTATTCATCCCCCTTAATGTCAATACTTTGTAGAGCCACCTTTTGCAGTAATTATAGGTGCAAGTCTCTTGGGGTATGTCTCTATAAGCTTGGCACATCTAGCCACTGATTTTTGCCCATTATTCAAGGCAAAACTGCTCCAGCTCCTTCAAGTTGGATGGGTTCTGCTGGTGTACAGCAATCTTTAAATATTCTCAATTGGATTGAGGTCTGGGCTTTGACTAGGCCATTCCAAGACATTTAAATGTTTCCCCTTAAATCACTCGAGTGTTGCTTTAGCAGTGTGCTTAGGGTCAATGTCCTGCTGGAAAGTAAACCTTTGTCCCAGTCTCAAATCTCTGGAAGACTGAAACAGGTTTTCCTCAAGAATTTCCCTATATTTAGCGCCATCCATGATTCTTTCAATTATGACCCGTTTCCCAGTCCCTGACAATTAAAAAACATCCCTACAGCATGATGCTGCCACCACCATGTTTTACGGTGGGGATGGTGTTCTTGGGGTGATGAGAGGTGTTAGGTTTACGCCAGACATAGTATTTAACTTGATGGCCAAAAAGCTCAATTTTAGTCTCATCTGGCCAGAGTACCTTCTTCTATGTGTTTGGGGAGTCTCCCACATGCCTTTTGGTGAACACCAAACATTTTTGCTTATTTGTTTCTTTTAAGCAATGGCTTTTTTTCTGGACACTCTTCTGTAAAGCCCATCTTTGTGGAGTGTACAGCTTAAAGTGGTCCTATGGACAAATACTCCAATCTCCGCTGTGGAGCATTGCAGGTCCTTCAGGGTTATCTTTGGTCTCTTTGTTGCCTCTCTGATTAATGCCCTCCTTGCCTGGTCCGTGAGTTTTGGTGGGCGGCCCTCTTTTAGCAGGTTTGTTGTGGTCCCATATTCTTTCAATTTTTTAAATAATGGACGTAATGGTGCTCTGTGGATGTTCAAAGTTTAGGATTTTTTTTTATAACCCAACCCTGATCTGTACTTCTCCACGACTTTGTCTCTGACCTGTTTGGAGAGCTCCTTGTTCTTCATGGTGCTGCTTGCTTGGTGGTGCCCCTTGCTTAGTGGTATTGCTGGCTCTGGAGCTTTTCAGAACAGGTGTATAAAAATACTGAGATCATGTGACAGATCATGTGACACTTAGATTGCACATATATGGACTTTATTTAACTAATTATGTGACTCCTGGAGGTAATTGGTTGCAAAAGATCTTATTTAGGGGCTTCGTAGCAAAGGGGTTGAATACATATGGACACACCACTTTTCCATAAAAAAAAAAAAGTTATTTTTAATTTCACTTCACCAATTTGGACTATTTTGTGTATGTCCATTACATGAAATCCAAATAAGAACAATTAATATTACAGGTTGTAATGCAACAAAATAGGAAAAACGCCAAGGGAGATGAATACTTTTGCAAGGCACTGTAGATCTATTAACATCCTCAATACAAATGAACACATTGAAGTAAAAAAAAAAATCTATATATCAAAATATGTTTTATTATCAGCTAAAATGTACCTGAAATATGTTTTAGGTGTTTTTAAATGTATTGTTGTTTTACAAATACTTGAATTACAACTCCTCTCTTCTCTGTCTGAGAGGGCTTAAAAGGAAATGTCCAAAATGTTCAACTTCATATTTATCATCTCCAGCACTAGGAAGTAGAACATTTTAGAAATGTCCCTTTAACAAAGTCATCTGGTAATACTGTATCTTTGGATAATTCAATGTCTAGCCCTATGACCACCTGTATCGTCTCCTTAGGCTCTGTTGACTGTGTTGGTGACTTGCCCTTTATCAGCTGCCCTAACCTGTATGAGTTACCCTACTACTCATACTGCTTCTTGTTAGTGAAGTGACAGGGGAATCATCCACTCCCTGGCCAGTCAGCCCCCTCCCTGGTTCTTTAAACCCCTGGGTGAGTGGGAGTCAGATAAAAGGTCTGTGGTTCTGCCTGGTCACGCTGGCTGGTTTGGAGGGGTGGGGGTGGGGATGGGGGGGCTGGCTGGCTGGTTTGGAGGGGTGGGGGTGGGGATCGGGGGGCTGGTCAGGCTGGCTGGTTTGGAGGGGTGGGGATGGAGTGGCTGGCTGGTTTGGAGGGATGGGGGTGGGTGGGGGGGCTGGTCAGGATGGCTGGTTTGGAGGGATGGGGATGGGGGGGGCTGGTCAGGATGGCTGGTTTGGAGGGATAGCGATGGGGGGGCTGGTCACGCTTGCTGGTTTGGAGGGATGGGGGGCTGGTCAGGGTGGCTGGTTTGGAGGGATGGGGATGGGGGGGCTGGCTGGTTTGTGGGGGTGGGGGGGCTGGTTGGTTTGGAGGGATGGGGGTGGGGGGGCTGGTTGGTTTGGAGGGATGGGGGTGGGGGGGGCTGGTTGGTTTGGAGGGATGGGGGTGGGGGGGCTGGTCAGGATGGCTGGTTTGGAGGGATGGGGTGGGGGGGCTGGTTGGTATGGGGGTGGGGGGGCTGGTCAGGATGGCTGGTTTGGAGGGATGGGGGGGCTGGTTGGTTTGGAGGAATGGGGGTGGGGGGGCTGGTCAGGATGGCTGGTTTGGAGGGATGGGGATGGGGGGCTGGTTGGTTTGGAGGGATGGGGGGCTGGTTGGTTTGGAGGGATGGGGATGGGGGGGCTGGTTGGTTTGGAGGGGTGGGGGGGCTGGTTGGTTTGGAGGGATGGGGGGGCTGGTTGGTTTGGAGGGATGGGGATGGGGGGCTGGTTGGTTTGGAGGGATGGAGATGGGGGGGCTGGTTGGTTTGGAGGGATGGGGATGGGGGGGGGCTGGTTGGTTTGGAGGGATGGGGATGGGGGGGGGCTGGTTGGTTTGGAGGGATGGGGATGGGGGGGGGCTGGTTGGTTTGGAGGGATGGGGGGGGCTGGTTGGTTTGGAGGGATGGGGGTGGGGGGGCTGGTTGGTTTGGAGGGATGGGGATGGGGGGGGCTGGTTGGTTTGGAGGGATGGGGATGGGGGGGCTGGTTGGTTTGGAGGGATGGGGGTGGGGGGGGCTGGTTCGTTTGGAGGGATGGGGATGGGGGGGCTGGTTGGTTTGGAGGGATGGGGGTGGGGGGGGCTGGTTGGTTTGGAGGGATGGGGATGGGGGGGCTGGTTGGTTTGGAGGGATGGGGATGGGGGGGCTGGTTGGTTTGGAGGGATGGGGATGGGGGGGCTGGTTGGTTTGGAGGGATGGGGGTGGGGGGGCTGGTTGGTTTGGAGGGGTGGGGGGGGCTGGTTGGTTTGGAGGGATGGGGATGGGGGGGCTGGTCAGGCTGACAGAGTGAAACGTAGAAGGTGTTTACCTTATGGTTCCTTTCATGTTTGGCTCTTAGGATCACCATTTCAACCTTTCTGTCAAATTCTGAGTGAAGTATGAACCTGACTCACATGGAATTCCCCATGCTGGAGTTTCTGCTTTTAGGAAAGGAGAGGTTGATGCCTGGAGAATATATATGTTTCAAGTATCGAGCTTCTATTTTATTAGACGGGATATGTAGTATGTACGGGAAGGATGCACATAGTATACATCGTCCAATGAAATACTTACTTGCAGGTTCCTGCTCAACAATGTAACAACAATAAGAAATAATTCAAGATAAGTATATGAATATAAAGTAAGTTGTTCAGTGGAGTATAATACATATTTTAGCATAAGTATCCTGGAAGCACAATGACTCAGATTTAACTTTTATTTAATCAGCGGAGCCTGTTGAAACCAGGGTCTCATTTTCAATGATATGTAGTCCATCTGAAACCAGTGTTTCAATTGTGCAGTATTTAGCTATCATAATTAGTCTGGTTGCAGCAGTTGTGTGTGTGTGTGTGTGTGTGCATCTGAGTGAGTGCATGTGTGCCAAGGTGCAGAGAATCACAGCAGGTGTTCAGTCCAGTTCAAGTGTTCAGCAGTCTGATGGCTTGTAGATAGAAATTGTCTCTGAGTCTGTTGGCATCAGTTCTCGTGCTCCGATACCGTCTCCCCGACGGTAAGGGAGTGAGACGCTTGTGGCTGTGGTGTGGGAGCTCCTTGATGGTGCTGCAGGCCTTCCTCAAGCACCTGTTCTGGATGGACCATATACAGTAGGGTTGCACTCCCGTTGTACCCTATTACCACTGTTGTACCCTATTACCGCTATTGTACCCTATTACCGCTATTGTACCCTATTACCGCTATTGTACCCTATTACCACTGCTGTACCCTATTACCACTGCTGTACCCTATTACCGCTGCTGTACCCTATTACCGCTGCTGTACCCTATTACCGCTATTGTACCCTATTACCGCTGCTGTACCCTATTACCGCTGCTGTACCCTATTACCGCTGCTGTACCCTATTACCGCTGCTGTACCCTATTACCGCTGTTGTACCCTTAAATCTATCACATCCCACAACTATCCCAGACCATGTTTGGAAAATTTGTTAACTTTTATACTATGGGGGATAGATTAATATAGGCTAGTGCTTTTGCTGTTCGTTAGGCCTACTCATATTGTTGGCTGATGAAAAGTAAATGTGGATAGTTCTTCCAATATCTTCCATATGCGTCTCGTAATTAGATACAAACGCTTGCAGTTGCGTCCCCGAAGTGGCTGTCTTCACTTGTAGCCTGTGAGAAAACCCTGATCACGTGACGGAAAGCCATGAGAGGTTCTTCGGCACGCAGCCGGGAGAAGGAAATTATAATTATTATATTCAGCCCAAGGGCACAACGGCCACTGGCCACAAAAGGCATGGATTTTTTTTTAGGGGGCATTATGGCCACACAAAGGGAAAGCTGGGACATTCGAGGCATTATCAAGTTGCTTGTCAAATTGTGAATGAGAGACTGATGAAGTGTGTGCAGCCTGCGCAAAAAAAAACTAGGCAGAGCTCATGCCTTTCATGCGACTTATGATGATTTGAAAAAAGTCACATCATGCAGCCTTAGACTGTATTAAAAATCAAAACAAATAGCCCAACATTTGTATCACAACTAAAGTTACATAAACAACTCTAAATCAGCACATAGGAGTACCTGTTTCTTTGTTAAATGTTCAACACAGAATAGCCGTATGTGCGCACTCCCTCAAATAGTTTGGAGAAAATATCCTTTCTATTTTATTCAGCTATGTTCAATTGTACTCTTCATACTATAAAATAATATCAAATAATGCCATGGATATCTAACCAAATCTTGTCTGCTAAATGAACTAGTGTAGCCCACAGCCAAATGGCAGGTCAGGGCCTAACATACTGTAAGGACAACTCCAAGTATGCTATTCTGTTCTTCTGAAATAGACTACATTTTCTTAATAACATGTTTCTTTAGATAATCTAATCTACTATTACTCTACTCTACTACTAATCTACTACTAATCTAATATACTTCTAATCTACATCTAGTCTAATCTACTACTAATCTACTCTAATCTACCACATCTAAACTAATCTACTTCTGATCTACTACTAATCTAATATATTACTAATATAGTCTACTACTAACCTAATTTGATCTAATCTACTGCTAATCTAATATACTACCAATCTAATCTTGTGTATACATATATCTGGAAATTCTCTCCCACCTTCATTGTCCTCTGTCTGACACGCACACACACACAATCGTCTAAATGTTGTCTGCTGTAAAGTCCATTTGCTGTAATGTGCCTCCTGGCTTCCAGTCTCTGGGTAGAATACTAATGACTGGCAAGGTCACAGGCAGAGTGGAGGGGGGAGAAATCCAGGGGGAGGATGGTCATCCTAACCTCAGACACAGTACACCAGGTTCAGTCACCAGGACCAGGGGATGAGGGATCCTCTGGAGGTCAACACTTAAAGCCTTTCATCATCTGACTCTTAGCCGACTGTATCATTTCAGCTGAATATCCGATTTTTCTTTAAAAAATGCATTTTAAACTTTGAATTAACAACTGGGCATTCACTCACACACACACACACACACACACACACACACACACACACACACACACACACACACACACACCCTGAGGTTAATGGAGAACAGGGTTTCAGCTGAGACTATGGCAATCCTCTCACACTTTTAGCATGACCAGTCCATTGGCACAGCTTCCCATACAGTGAGCCTAAAAGGGCAAGTTGTCACACCGGACAAGGGCACCTTGAAATCTGGTTGGCCTGTGTTTTATGCCCGTCAGGTTTGATATCATAATTCAGGCTGTGTGGGAGAGAGAGAGAGAGTCGCCCCTCTCTGGGAGGACAGTACTGAGGCACTTAGCCTTATTAAGAGCAGATGTATGCTGGCTCTGGGCCTGTGATAGCAGCTGGCTCTGGGCCTGTGATAGCAGCTGGCTCTGGGCCTGTGATAGCAGCTGGCTCTGGGCCTGTGATAGCAGCTGGCTCTGGGCCTGTGATAGCAGCTGGCTCTGGGCCTGTGATAGCAGCTGGCTCTGGGCCTGTGATAGCCTTGAGAAATGCCTCATGGCAGCGAGGAGTGTGCTGCATACTTACCTCTCTGCACAGAGTGATAATAATGACTGTGCGGTCGGTGAGACCCACCAGCTGGTTCTGGAAATTGGATCAGTTGGATCACTGAGGCAATTCTCTTTGTTTGACCACCTCAGTGCTGAGGCCTTTGAGGCTTGGCTGATAAAGAGAAAAATAATTCTCAGGCCAGTTAGCCTTTCATCTCTTGAGAGCCACAGCCCTGCCGGCCCCCACAGGGAAAAAGGATCAAAGATGTTAGATTAGAAACAGGAAATAGATTAGAATTAGGCAGAGTGCTGACTAGGCTCCATCTAGGTAGATGGGTTATTTATGTCAGTGTGGGCTAGCCGGGTGATGGCTTGTGTGTATTGCAGCTCACATCCCTTGGTAGAGGCCTACTGTATGTACTCAAGGGGATATGGTATGTGAATGTAGCACCTCTCATGTAGCATCTGTCATTCATCCTGCTGTATCATTATACTGGTATGTCAAATATGAAGTCCCCCTGGCAAACAGGCTAGATACAGATACTTCCTACTTAACACCACCACTCCCAAACAGACTGGATACTTCCTGTTAAACACTACTACTCCCAAAAAGGCTAGATACATAGAGTTCCTGCTAAACACTACTACATCCAAACAGGTTAGATACTTCCTGCTAAACACCACTACTTCCAGACCGCATCGATACTTCCTTCTGAACACTACTACTCCCAAACAGGCTAGATACTTCCTGCTAAACACTACTACTCCCAAACAGGTTAGATACTTCCTACTGAACACTACTACTCCCAAACAGGTTAGATACTTCCTACTGAACACTACTACTCCCAAACAGGTTAGATACTTCCTACTGAACACCACTAATCCCAAACAGGCTAGATACTTCCTGCTAAACACTACTACTCCCAAACAGGTTAGATACTTCCTACTGAACACTACTACTCCCAATCAGGCCAGATACTTCCTGCTAAACACCACTAATCCCAAACAGGCTAGATACTTCCTACTGAACACTACTACTTCCAGACCGCATCGATACTTCCTTCTGAACACTACTACTCCCAAACAGTCTAGATACAGATACTTCCTGCTAAACACCACTAAAACCAAACAGGCTAGGTAATTCCTGCTAAACACGACTTCTCCCATTCCCCTAATATTAATACAATAACAGCATTTGGTTCTGATTTGATGAACTTTCTAAACTTCCTGTGTTTCTGTCTCCTGTGCAGGCTCTGATTCAGCTGCCTGTGTACATCTCCCAGTGTGAGGAGGTCCGTGTGTTTTTCGAAACCCGGCCTGAAGACCTCAACCCACCCAAAGAGTAAGCCACGAATAACACCTTTTAGTTTAAGAAGCACGCTCTGTCGCTCAGTCGAATGCACAGCAGAAATGTCTCTGAGTGATATACACATCCCAAAGTTCACACCAGTGCTATGCCAACAACAAACACTCTGAATAAAAAAAGACATGCATGGCATAATGCTGGGTGCAGGTTTCTTTCATGGAGTAGCTTTTTGACCACCTGACCACGATGTTATGTTGAAACAAGCCAATCCATCAGTAATAGGTTCTATCTAATCAAATCAAATTGTATTAGTCACATGCACCGAATACAACCATACAGTGAAATGCTTACTTAAGAGCCCCAAACCAACAGTGCACTTTTAAAAAATGCGGATAAGAATAAGAGATAAAAGTAACAAGAAAAAATAACAATATATACAGGGGGGTGCTGGTACAGAGTCAATGTGTGGGGGCACCGGTTAGTTGAGGTAGTATGTACATGTAGGTTATTAAAGTGACTATGCATAGATGACAACAGAGAGTGGCAGTGGTGTGGAGAGACTACCCAGATTATGCAAATAGTCTGCGTAGCCATTTGACTAGATGTTCAGGAGTCTTATGGCTTGTGGGTAGAAGCTATTTAGAATCCTCTTGGACCTAAACTTGGCGCTCCGGTACCGCGTGCGGTGCGGTAGCAGAGAGAACAGTCTATGACTAGGGTTGTTGGAGTCTTCTGACACCGCCTGGTATAGAGGTTCTGGATGGCAGGAAGCTTGGCCCCAGTGATGTACTGGGTGGTTCGCACTACCCTCTGTAGTGCCTTGTGGTCGGAGGCCGAGCAGTTGCCATACCAAGCAGTATAATACAGGGTAAAGGACTATGATGTCATGCTCCCTCTGGTATTGCTGTAGTGGACGTGGGAGCAGTTGTTGGTTTTCCCTGAGTGGGAGCTACATAACATTTAGCTTAGAGGAGCGGAACATCTGAGGGTGCATGAGCTCCGTGGAGTCGAAAGGCAGGCCCCACTCTTGTAAATCTCACACATTAGTGTCATAACCAGCCTGTCAGTTACAATGTGCCAACACTAGATCATAAAGTCACCAAACAACTACCAGATGTCTGGAGGGCAGGAGGGGTTACTAGTGGTTACGGGTTTTCTGAGAGACCATGAGATTAAGTTCAGACCCTCAACATTTTAATAAAAATCAAATACAGAAAAACAGCTGTCAACCAAGGTGTGTGACTGGTCACCTTGTGACATAAGTGATGGATTTCTATGTCAGGCACTTGGGTTTGGTTGGAAAGGTCATTTTTATTTCTTAAACCATATTTTACCAGGTTTTTTAAGCTATTGCTTTCCCAGGGGCGGCTGGTGTGCAAGACTAGGTTCTTCCCAGAAATATGTAAATGTGTCAAACCAGATGCTTCTCAGATGCTCTCTGCTTCTCCCTCACTTTTTGACAGGTCCTAATTTGTTTATATATCAGTTTTTCTTCTATAAAAGACAGCTTCTTATCTATGTCTGACTGGCAGTGTATAAGCCGAGAAGCGTTTAAATGCTCAAATGCATTTCCCACAAAGCTAGGCCCATGTGTTATATTTATGTATGCCGAGAGGTGTTCAACTCTCACATCCCCAAAACGACTTCACGGCTTATGTGAGTAATGTTTCAATCTCATCTACGCTGTCGAATCTTAACCAGCCACTTTTCTGCAAAGATATGCAAATTCATTTTTTTGCTGTGCTCCATTTTACACTCAAATCCATAGATTGTGAATGAACATCAACTATATACAGTACCAGTCAAAAGTTTGGACACACTTACTCATTCCAGGGTTTTTCTTTATTTTTACTATTTTCTACATTGTAGAATAATAGTGAAGACATCAGAACTATGAAATAACATACATGGAATCATGTAGTTACCCAAAAAGTGTTAAACAAATAAAAATATATTTGAGATTCTTCAAAGTAGCCACCCTTTGCCTTGATGACAGCTTTGCACACTCTTGACATTCTCTCAACCAGCTTTGTGAGGTCGTCACCTGGAATGCATTTAAATTAACAAATGTGCTTTATTAAAAGTTAATTTGTGGAATTTGTTTCGTCATGACATGGTAGGGGTATTCAGAAGATAGCCCTATTTGGTAAAAGACCAAGTCCATATTATGGCAAGAACAGCTCAAATAAGCAAAGAGAAATGACAGTCCATCATTACATGAATTTCAGTCAAAGCAGAACATTTCAAGACCTTTGAAAGTTTCTTCAAGTGCAGTTGCAAAAACCATCAAGCACTATGATGAAACTGTCTCTCATGGGGACCGCCACACGAAAGGAAGACCCAGAGTTACCTCTGCTGCAGAGGACACATTCATTAGAGTTACCGGCCTCAGAAATTGCAGCCCAAATAAATGCTTCACAGAGTTCAAGTAACAGACAAACCTCAACATCAACTGTACAGAGGAGACTGCATGAATCAGGCCTTCATGGTCGAATTGCTGCAAATAAACCACTACTAAAGGACACCAATAAGAAGAAGAGACTTGCTTGGGCCAAGAAACATGAGCAATGGACATTAGACCGGTGGAAATCTGTCCTTTGGTCTGATGAGTCCAAATTTGAGATTTGTGGTTCCAACCGCTGTGTCTTTGTTTGATGCAGAGTAGCTGAATGGATGATCACTGCATGCGTGGCTCCCACCGTGAAGCATGGAGGAGGAGGTGTGATGGTGTGGGGATGCTTTGCTGGTGACACTGTCTGTGATTTATTTAGAATTCAAAGAACACTTAACCGGCATGGCTACCATAGCATTCTGCAGCGATACGCCTTCCCATCTGGTTTGCGCTTAGTGGGACTATAATTTGTTTTTCAACCAGACAATGACCCAACACACCTCCAGGCTGTGTAAGGGCTAATTGACCATGAAGGAGAGTGATGGAGTCCTGCATCAGATGATCTGGCTTCTACAATCACCGGACCTCAACCCAATTGAGATGGTTTGGGATGAGTTGGACCTCAGAGTGAAGCAGCCAACAAGTGCTCAGCATATGTGGGAACTCCTTCAAGACAGTTGGAAAAGCATTCCAGGTGAAGCTGGTTGAGAGAATGCCAAGCGTGTGCAAAGATGTCATCAAGGCAAAGAGTGGCTATTTTGAAGAATCTCAAATATAAAATATAGTTTCAGTTGTTTAAAACTTCTTTGGTTACTACATGATGTGTTATTTCATAGTTTTGATGTCTTCAATATTAGTCTACAATGTAGAAAATAGTCTAAATAAAGAAAAACCCTTGAATGAGTAGGTGTCCAAACTTTTGACTGGCACTGTAAATCTGCACCGTTAATCACTGATAGCTTTTGCACAGGGATGCTTATCATTCCTCTGTGTTTGTTGGCCATCGATATTACTGCAGTTGTGAGTACCTTAGTCACAATCAAAGATGGCTGCCTGATTGTCTGTTACAATATGCATGGTGTGTTCAGTGACTGCAGAGGAGATGGCTCTCTGTGGAAGGAGAAGAATACAAGGCCTGTCAATGATCTGGCCAGTATGAATGGCTCCTGTCAGGTCTCCTCCGCAGACAGACAGACCAGAGCTAGTTCCCTCTGGCTGTTGCCAAGGACACATACATTATTAGCTACATTTCAGACAGACAAATCCCAAGCATCTGCTACTGGGGACAGCGGGAGGGGAGGATGGAAGGTGGGAGGGAGAGGCAGATGAATTTAGAAAAGACCTTGGTTTATCTATATTCAAATTGGATTACAGCTCTTTCCTAATGCAGACATTGTTTTCGGCTGACATTGCACCAGCAGCCCCTCTCTCTTTGGGTCTCTATGGAGGGATGAAATACAGCCCTCTATAAATCTACCGGAGTAGGCAGGGATGTCACTGTCTGTCCATCAGAAAGATTGAAGTAGCAAGCATGGGAGAGTAGAGAGATAGAGGGGAGAGCGGAGAGATATAGAGGTGAGATGGATATCCAGCCAACTTGACACAACTGTGGGAAGCATCCCCTGTGGAACACTTTCGGCACCTTGCGGAGTCCATTCCCAACAAATTGTGGCAGTGCTGAGGGAAGGAGGGGCAGTCAATATTTATTAGGAAGGTGTTCCTAATGTTTTGTACAGTCAGTATAGAAGAGAGAAATGGCTGGCACCCCATACAGCTAGCTCATTATTAGACCTTTGTGGTCTGGTAGCTGGTAGTGGAATGGGCTTGCATTGGGTTAAGGGAGCAGCTGTGTTTTAGTTTTACAGGCCTAAAGCTCCATATTGGACCCAGTCCTATTCAATGTCTCCATGACCATGATTGGCTCATCCATGGTCCAATGAAAACTCATTTGGCATGAGGGGAGGGCTGATTTTGTCTGATGGAAAACTCTTGTTAATGTACAGTATACTGGACACTACCTAGTTGAGTCATCAGTGGGGTCGAGTCTATCCCAGTATGGCGCAGTCTTTTTTTACCCTGTTCTGATTCCCAAACACGATGCAAATTCTTTGGTCCTTTAAAAACCTGCTGTATGTAAAATATTGTGTGCTATAGCTTGGAAAATAAATACATGTGACTGGATGACATGATGTTTGTTTCCAACATTAGGGCTGTTTTCCTAAAGAAGTTAACACGTTTAAATGACTTACTCACGTCGGCCACGGAGAAGGAGGGCCCACAGTCCTTGGTAGCGGGCCGCGTCCGTGGCACTGTGTTCTCCTCAAAGCAGGCAAAGAAGGTGTTTAGTTTGTCTCCATATCCCAGTCTGCTGTCCCCACATGCTTCAAGATTGTCACCATTGTTCCTGTACCTAAGTATGCAAAGGTAACTGAACATCGCCCCGTAGCACTCACTTCTGTCATCATGAAGTGCTTTGAGAGACTAGTCAATGATCATATAACCTCCACCCTACCTGACACCCTAGACCCACTTCAATTTGCTTACCGCCCCAATAGGTCCACAGACGATGCAATCGCCATCACACTGCACGTTGCCCTATCCCATCTGGACAAGAGGAATACCCATCTAAGAATGCTATTCATTGACTATAGCTCAGCATTCAACACCCTAGGACCCTCCAAGCTCATTATTAAGCTTGAGACCCTGGGTGTGAACCCCGCCCTGTGCAATTGGGTCCTGGACTTCCTGACGGGCTTCCCCCAGGTGGTGAAGGTAGGAAACAACATCTCCACTTTGCTGATCCTCAACACTGGGTCCCCGCAAGGGTGCGTGCTCAGCCCCCTCCTGTACTCCCTTTTCAACCATGACTGCGTGGCCCAGCATGCCTCCAACTCAATCATTAAGTTTGCAGACGACACAACAGTAGTAGGCTTGATTAACAACAACAACGAGATAGTATGCGTAAAAGCGCCTCTTCAACCGCAGGAGGCTGAAGAAATTTGGCTTCCGTCACATACTTTTACAGATGAACAGTTGAAAGCTGTCGGGCTGTATCACCGCCTGGTACGGCAACTGCTCCGCAATTGTTACACACTACACATTAGATGTTCTTGCACTGTCTAGAAGCACAAGCATTTCGCTACACCCGCAATAACATCTGCTAAACACGTGTATGTGACCAATAACATTTGATTTGATTTTAAATCTACTTTGTTTTGTTTCCTTACCACGATACTAACGAGTATCACAATACTGGTATTTTTTTACCTTTATTTATAGTCCCGGCCATATCTCTAGCCCTCTGCTTCCCTTTGATAAGCCAGGCTAGTGGTGGACCTAGGGTTGTCTGCTAATGGATGGGCAAACTAATGGTTGGAGATTTATTACGACTGGGCCAGTGCAATCAACAGGGTTGCCAGGCGAACAATGCATTATGTGATTGAGAGTGTGAATTTAGAGGAAAATAAGACGGACAGTTGCCAGGAATAAATGAGAGAGAGAGAGACCCACCACATAGCCTAGTGATTCGAGCGTTGGGCCAGTAACCGAAAGAACACTTTGATGTCCGTCCGAGAGAGAGAGAGAATTGAATGGAATTGAGATACGCTAATCTCTAGGTAATTATGTTATCAATGTCTTTATTCTTTTGGAACTTTTATGAGTGCAATGTTTACTGTTAATTTTTCATTGGTTATTTCACACATAAAGCCCCTCAAATTGAAATTTTTATTGAATAGGGAGGGGAGGGAGGGGAGGGGAGGGAGGGAGGGAGGGAGGGAGGGGAGGGAGGGGAGAAAAAAGTCAGTCTGAAATTAGCCACTTCAGTTTTCACCAGCACTGGACATTGAATTAGCTGCCTCCTGATGAGAATGGATTGAGGATTGCAGTCCTAGTGGATAAAACAGACAGAACAGATACAATATCATGTTCTCATTCAACCCAGTATCAGAGACTCACTATCAACTATGGCTTGGCTATATGGTCCAGATACGAGTATGGATTTTTCCAGTATCGCCTAAAATATATTTTGATACAATGGTAAGTAATTTAAAACATTTACAAATTGGATAACTTCACTGTCTGTTTTGTATCCGTTTGGTTGAGTATGAAACGGAATGGAGAAAGCCATAAAAGTTTAAAGTTTTAATGTCACAGTGAAATTCACAGTGAAATTCACAGTGAAATTCCTTTCTTATGAACTCAAAACCAACCATGCAATAATCAATGATAATGTATTACGTGAAAACACACACACGAGAAATAAGAATAGGAAATATGAAATACACAAAGTAAGTAAGCATACTATATTCAGGAAATATTTAAAAAGTCAGTTCCAATACCATATTTACATGTGCAGGGATACTGGAGTGAGGGAGGTAGATATATTTAGGGGTAAGGGGACAGGGATACTGGAGTGAGGGAGGTAGATATGTTTAGGGGTAAGAGGACAGGGATACTGGAGTGAGGGAGGTAGATATGTTTAGGGGTAAGGGGACAGGGATACTGGAGTGAGGGAGGTAGATATGTTTAGGGGTAAGGGGACAGGGATACTGGAGTGAGGGAGGTAGATATGTTTAGGGGTAAGGGGACAGGGATACTGGAGTGAGGGAGGTAGATATGTTTAGGGGTAAGAGGACAGGGATACTGGAGTGAGGGAGGTAGATATGTTTAGGGGTAAGGGGACAGGGATACTGGAGTGAGGGAGGTAGATATGTTTAGGGGTAAGGGGACAGGGATACTGGAGTGAGGGAGGTAGATATGTTTAGGGGTAAGGGGACTAGGCTACAGCATATAAGATAAACAGAGTAGTAGCAGCTTGTATGTGGGTGGGTGTGTAGAGTCAGTATAAATGTATGTGCAAATTACGTGTGAGGAAGCAAATGACATAGTGAGTATTTATGTGTCGGTGTGTGTGAGTGTGTAGGGCCCTTTGAGTGTGCATTCAGACATTCAAATATTGCAAATACAGCCTCCCGGGTGGTGCAGTGGTTAAGGGCGCTGTACTGCAGCGCCAGCTGTGCCACCAGAGACTCTAGGTTCGTGCCCAGGCTCTGTCATAACTGGCTGCGACCGGGAGGTACGTGGGGCGACGCAAAATTGGCCTAACGTCGTTCGGGTTAGGGAGGGTTTGGCCGGTAGGGAAATCCTTGTCTCATCGCCCACCAGCGACTCCTGTGGCGGGCTAACCAAGGTTGCCAGGTGCATGGTGTTTCCTCCGACACATTGGTGCGGCTGGCTTCCGGGTTGGATGGCGCTGTGTTAAGAAGCAGTGCGGCTTGGTTGGGTTGTGTATTGGAGGACGCATGACTTTCAACCTTTGGAAAAAAAAGGTCAATAAAGATACAAGGTTAACTCAGTCTGTCTAGCTATTTTGTTTGCTATTTATCAGTCGTATTGCTTGGTGATAGAAGCTGTTGAAGAGCCTGTTGGTGTCAGACCTGATGCACCGGTACCTCTTGCCATGCAGCAGCAGAGAAAATCGTCTATGGCTTTGGTGGTCGGAGTCTTTTACGATTTTCTGGGCCTTCTTTTCACACCGCCTGATATAGAGTTCCTGGATGGCAGGGAGCTCAGCCCTAGTGATGTACTGGGCTGTCCTCACAACCCTCTGTTGCACCATGCGATCGAGGGCTGTGCTATTGCCATACCAAGCAATGGTACAGCTGTAGAACCTTTTGAGGATTTGAGGGCGTGATCGCGTGGTGGAGGTGATGTTGTCTAACCTCACCACCTTGGGCCAGCCCGTCAGGAAGTCCAGGATCCAGTTGCAGAGGGAGGTGTTCAGATCCAGAGTCCTAAGCTTGGTGATGAGCTTGGAGGGCACTATGGTGTTTTAACGCTGAGCTGTAGTCAATGAACATTTGTGGCAGGGCTGAAAAGCAGTGGAAATGTGTTTTGGGGATTCAGTTCATTTGCATGGCAAAGAGGGACTTTGCAATTAATTGCAATTCATCTGATCACTCTTCATAACATTCTGGAGTATATGCAAATTGCCATCATACAAACTGAGGCAGCAGACTTTGTGAAAATGTATATTTGTGTCATTCTCAAAACGTTTGGCCATGACTGTAGAGAGGAAAAGGATATTTATCGTGGATTCATTCTATAACTATTCTCACATTAACCGTATACCTTGCACATGAACTTCTGCCTGTTTGGGGTAAGAAAATAATGAATGTATTTGTGTTGAATGTCTTCGTTCGCTGTCTATCTCGGTCAGAACCAAGCCCTCTCGGGAAGGTTGTTTCAGTGGACATGGGTGTAAGGCTCTGACTGTCCCACAGATGTCACAATGTCTTTCTTCTTAGTTGTTTGTGCTTGCTATATTTTGGGTGGCAAAATATCTCTGTAACAAAGCACATTCCAACAATTGCCGTGAGATGTCATAAAACCGGCCCAGACCACCCCCCCTCTTCTGTGGGTGAGAGGGGTCTGGTCATCGTCAGCCATTTGCCAAGCTGATCTGAGGCCTTGGATCCTTAGCCAGGAGAGTCATGACACTAGGGTGGCTGGTGGAGTTAATGTATGCCATAACCAGCATCTCAAAGCACTTCATGATTACAGAAGTGAGTGCTACAGGGCTGAAGTCATTGTGGGATAACGCCTTAGAGTTCTTAGGAACAGGACTGGTCATCTTAAAACATGTTGGTATTACAGACTGGGACAAGAAGAGGTTGAAAATGACTGTGAATATACCTGTCAGCTGTTCTGCGCATGCTCTGAGAACGCACCCTGGAATATCGTTGGGCCTGCGTCCTTGCAGGTGTTGACCTTAGAATTAATTTGTTGACATCCTAGTGTCATGCACTACTCTTAAAATATATTTACATATTTAACTTTTACTATTCCAAAACAAACAAAAAACTTCAAATACCGCCATACCATCAAAAATGTGAAAACAATAGTGATATGATGTTTTGGACATATGAACCATATCCCTTCCCATCTGGAGAAAAGGTCAACACATCTGTAGACATGCAATGAATCTCAGAGTTTAGTTTCGCTCATCTAGACTAGAGAGCCTGCATGGCTAGCATAACAAATGCATTACTGAGATTTTAACTTGATTGAAAATGAGAGTATAGGAGGAGACCAAATCGAAATATGTATTTAAAAGTGAGTCCCATAACTTGAAAAGACATGAATGAAATAAATATGTGTGGTTATTCATAGGGTTAACATTTTATATTTTCAGAGACATAATCAGTAGGTAGAAATAATTACAAAGGATTTCCATGTCATTAAAAGTTCCTAACTCCTTTGCTAGCTCTTTAAGTGAAGTACTTCTAACAATTTGATCTCCTTTACAGGGAACCCATTGGAAAGAAGAAGTCCGGTAAGTCCACTTTAGTATTCCATTTTGGGGTAAGTTGTTATTGCATTTTATGTTTAGCAGACGCTCTTTTCCAGAGCAACTTGTCCCCTGTGGGAATCAAACCCAACCGTGGCATTCAAAGCACCATGCTCTACCAACTGAGCTACACAGGACTACATCATTGTTTGTGGTATGTAGTTTATGTAGAAAATATCATATGGGTGAGCTCTGATGTGAAATAGAAACATTAATTAGGATAAACATTTCTTACACCAGCCATAGCATCTTAGTACAGCTCACTACATTTCTCAATTGAGATTTGAGCGCCCTCTAGCTGTGATGTTGGATATGTGCTCCATTATTTTCTAAAGAGATTGCAATGTAAAGATTTAGGGTCATAGTAAGACTAGTAATTCAATGATATATTTCATTTCTTGAAGTTAGATATAGACCATTACTTCTAAAAAGTGTTTTTAAAAATGGGTTTTCCCTTTCTTTGTTAATCTAACCAACCCATCCATGTCAAGTTTCAATTTCATTTTGCTTAATTTCCCTCCATCAGGCATTGTGGAGAGAGCGACTACTTTCCTAAAGAGAGGTAGTAACAGACTCATGCTTGGCCGTGCTCTGTGTGTGGCCCCTGGTTGCTAGCCATCCGTTTGGCCAGTTCCTGGTCCTTGTCTGCTGGGCCTTTAGCTGGGACGTGGCTCTGAGGTGGGACTGGGCAGTGCGGAGTAGCGAGGGGGAAGGACCTGGTCCCAGATCTGTATGTGCTCAGCCAACGCCTCTGTTTCAGCCAACACAAATACAGGTCTGGGACCAGGCTAGGGAAGGTTGGGTTATAGAGGGCAGGGTGGGACAAGCTTGGTGCTCACTGTGATGTGTGATGTGCATGGCAGTGTGTTAGCTTTGTCAAGAGAGCATCAGATGGTGTGTGTCAGACTGTACACCCAGCCCAACTCCCTTTTCTCCTATGCTGAAATCAACCCTGTCTTGGTTGTGGGAATTAACTGTCACCTTGATAGATGTGCATGCTGTACCCCAACAACAACAACAATTAAAACCCTCCTCATTCTGTGTTGTTGTCTCATGGGGAATCAGACATGACCATTTTCATAATGTATAATATCTAGTAAGTTTGGAAGCAACTACTTGTACGGTTAATTTAGAGACGGGATGGTGTAAATACAAGGCTCAATTTCTGGATGGAATCCTTTTTGGGAGTGTACGGTTGTGAATTTAGTGGATATTATGAGTGCATTCCACGGTTAGCTCTGGTAATCATCCCACCAAGTGCACATCACAGAGCAGGTCCTCGTGTTGTTCTAACCTACAGCGTTGTGTAAGTGTCGGGTGTCTTTGTGGCGGTTGTCTCTGTGGCAGCCATGTTTGTGATTGTCATAACCCTCCTTCCTGTCCTGTCCTCTCTACAAATATCTCCCTCTCAGACCCTCCTTCCCTCTGCTCTCTGGCCACCATTTTCTCCTCCCTGTGTCTAAAATTACACCTGCTTCGTCCTCCCCCTCCCCCTATGGCTCGCTCTGCTCTCTGTGGTGGGGTGGAAGGTAGAGAGGTCAGCGCTACATGTCTGTCTGTGTGCTCTGTGCCTCTCCCTGCAGGAGACTCCAGTGCAGCTGACCCCCTGCTCCTGGACCAGTACGTGGCTGTCACTGACTATGAGAAGCAGGAGAGCTCTGAGATCAGCCTGCACGTGGGACAGACGGTGGAGGTCATCGAGAAGAATGAGTCTGGTACGAGATCTGGGTCAGATGGAGGGAGCCTTTAGCTTAACGACTCAGGTTGTGTCCCAAATGGCACTCTATTGCCTATATAGTGGTGGGCCTATGGGCCCTGGTCAAAACTAGTCCACTATAAAGGGAAGGTGCCATTTGGGACAACCTGAGTCCTGGGGGCCTTAATGTAATTTATAAAGAAATCACACTGTCCCGTAACTGTTTTTGCCCTCATCAACTGAAAGTTAGTTATCATACTTGAAGGAAAGCCTCAGATACAGGCGCTTTGTGTATTATGTACCAAGACGACTACATAATGCTATCACAATGTCTTCAGAATCTTCCAAACAGAGAAGGCCAAATAGCAGAATAATGCTATCACAATGTCTTCAGAATCTTCCAAACAGAGAAGGCCAAATAGCAGAATAATGCTATCACAATGTCTTCAGAATCTATCTTCCAAACAGACAAGGCCAAATAGCAGAATAATGCTATCACAATGTCTTCAGAATCTTCCAAACAGACAAGGCCAATCCAAGATCCAGAGTGAGCCACTGCTGTGTGTCTGACTGTTCTGTGTTTCTGTGTGTGTTTTGCTTTCTGTGTGCAGGTTGGTGGTTTGTTAGTTCTGACGAGGCCCAGGGCTGGGTCCCTGCCACCTGCCTGGAGGCCCAGGATGACCCTGATGACTTCTCCCTGCCCGGTGAGGAAGGTAACCCTCTCTATCTGTCACACTGCCCTAGGCCACATTCAGAATAAAAACTAACTGTAACTACAGATCAATGCTGGCAGCCTTAAGGCACAGCTCACAGTCAAAACTCAAGGATTGCTGCCTGAGCGTCAACAGCTCAAGGCTTGCTTCCAATCAAAACAGTATGTGTCCTGTCATTGATTAAGATGTAGAAGAAATGTGGAACTGTAATGAACAAATCTAGGAAACAGGATGCTCAGAAACTCTTGAAATCTGTGCAGTACTTGTATTGGCATTACAAAATAGTCTTTCACACTGTGTGTTTGCATGATAACAGTGGGAAGAGGACCCAGATAACCAAAGGGAAAATTACCTCTGACTTTCCATCTGTTCACACTGTTCTAATCACCATCACCTGTCACTGTCTGTCTATTAGAACTTAGCCAACACATAGCAGAGTATTCACTTCCTGTGTACTTACTTCCTACTTCCTGCTGCCCACTGTGCTCTGCGTCAGTGTCCCGGAGATACTGGTCACTGCTGAAGCACGTGGGCCGCCGGCGAACATTAGGGGATCTGTTCAGCACAAGCACAGGGTTTGGGCAAGGTGGAACGCACGCCTCTTTTCCCCATAATCTTCATGTGTGTGTAGAATGTTTAGCATGCAAATCCCATGCATGACCAACCCAAGCACGGAGAGGGATGCAAGACATGCATGTGTGTTGTGTGGCATGGATTAGAATGGATACTACCGCTATGTTTGTGTTATTTGTCTTCTCGATGGAATACAGTGGGAAAAAGCTCCGTTTTTCTCACTTTGTTATTTCAGTGAAATTAATTATATATTTTAAATTGTTTGTTCCTTCTAAATACACTATCTGTTTAACAATCACTTTAATTCAGTAGACTTTAAAGGGACCCGTGTAGATTAGGTTTAAAAACCTAATATATTTGAAGTAGGTGTTAGTGAAGTCCTAACCTTAGTAATGCTGTCTTGTTTGTGTGTGCTTAATGTTGGTGGAGGATGGAGGGATGTTTTGTGTTGCATGATGTGTGTTACACATCTTCTCACTCTACAGGATAGATCCTGCCCAGGCCCTGTCTACAAGGACATACTTGCAGAGAGTTTTACCCTGGTTTAGACCAGTTACCAGTTTATGATCTTGTTACATTGGTTTAGACCAGTTACCAGTTTATGATCTTGGAATGGTGTACTGAAGGCTAATGCACTAGGCTAGGGTTTTAGGATTTGCTATGAAGAAAGAACACTATCAATTGTTTTCCATATATAGTCAAAGAGATTAGTCCCATCTACTCGGTCTCAACATGCCATCATGTCCCTGCCAAGTTGTTGATTCCATACGCTTGATTGACATTCTTGTGAAAGTTAGTATGCAAGACGGGATAAAATACATCACCTAATGTGATGTATTCTTCGCCATTTCCAGAGGAGAAGTACACAGTGATCTACCCGTATGCAGCGAGAGACCAAGACGAGATCGACCTGGAGAGTGGCATGACAGTGGAGGTCATTCAGAAGAACCTGGAGGGCTGGTGGAAGATCAGGTAGAACACAAAACCCCAGAAGCGTGTCTGTCCACTGGGGATGCAGGCTGTGTGTCCATGTGAATTTCATTGAGTGTATGAATATCTATGTGTGTCAGAGTTGGTTGTTGTTGTGTTTCTTTCTATTGAAACCGTAGACGTAACCTCTCTGCTGCCGTCTACAGGTACCAGGGACAGGAGGGCTGGGCCCCGGCGTCCTACCTGAAGAAGGCCGACATGCTGAGCCAGAAGCTGGCAGCAGGCCATGCCAGCACCAACGATCTGGACGGATTCTCCAAGCAGCAGAACCAAGCCAAAGAGAGCAAAGGAGACAACAAGGACCAGAAAGACAAGGGCTTCTCCCCGTTTGCCAAGCAGCACAGTGAGTGGGAACTATGAACTGTAAACTACAGTAACTCATTTAACAACTAACATCTGTAACTCTCTACTTAATGGGAAATCTCACACCACCCCAACATCAACATATGGTATGTGAAAATTGTGCGTTTCTATGATCTGTAGTAAAAAAGCTAGAGGAAGGAAAGTGTTTCCAATGACATCATCAACCAATTAGTAGACAGTAGGCAAAGCCTCCTCACAATTGGTTAAAATCACATGACACACGCCAATGATGTCATTGGAAACACTTATCTTCCTCCTATATTTTTTACTACAGAACAGAAACACACCATTTTCACATACTGTATGTTGATGTTGGTATATAAAGTAGAAAAATTGTAAAATGTTCCTTTAAAGCCTGCAGGTAGTCATTATTCAAAGACATTAAAGCCTCATACATGCTTATAACAAGTAATAAAGCCATATACACTCAGGCTTACTTAAATTGTTACCAAGACATCTCATCTGTATGAGAGATGCCTCCTCAGTCTCCTCCCTCAGAGATGTTTCTCTGCAAAGCTCTCTAACTCAATGCCAGAGTAATGTAAAACATCCTACTTTATTTCCTAGTAAGTCATTGAGGAGCTGAATGCCTCCCACAACTACACCTCCATTAGTGAGGATCCATTACACATAGTTAGAGCCGAAGGCCCCGGTCTACAGAGCTCATCAGTCTGCATCGAACACACTGCTCTCTTTCGCTCCCTGGTTTGTCTTTCTCTCTTTCTGGAACTGATATCTTCTCCTATGAGGAGTGGATGTCAATGCAGGCAGTGTTTTGAGACTGATGGCCTGTGATGAGATGCGGCTCACTGGAGTCTGATTTCCTCTGCCTTTTCCCCTACAGAACAAGGGGCGAGACAGAGACCACCACCACGCAGGGATCTCACCATCGTAAGTACCCTCCACTAACCACTTAACCACACATCCTGCGACACCAACAACACTCGTTAACAAAGACATTTGTCTTTGAGCTCATTTTTGCATCCCTCCCTCTCTCCCTCCAGCCGAGGGGGCAGAACCTGCCCAAGCCGCCCACCCCTCCTCAGGTGGAGGAGGAATTCTACACCATTGCAGACTTCCAGACCACCATCCCAGATGGCATCAGCTTCCAGGCTGGGGTCAAAGTGGAGGTGAGACACACGTCACATCTCACCACATATTGGTAGATGGTTATTGTTTGATGACAAACAGCCTACCATCTCCCGCCTAGAGAAACTTTTCAGATTTAATTGATACATTTTATTCCATATGCAATACATTTGTTTACCACAAAAGAGTCAACTCAGAGTGAAGTTCAATTAATTAATTAACTCCTTGATACTACCCATCCCGCATGCGGGAGCGTAACGTAGCCTCAAACTAATTAGCATAACGCAGCGGACATAAATCTTCCTAGAAAATGTTCCTATTCATGAAAATCACAAATGAAATATATTGAGACACAGCTTAGCCTTTTGTTAATCACACTATCATCTCAGATTTTTTAAATATGCTTTACAGCCAACGCTAGACAAGCATTTGTGTAAGTTTATCATGGCATAATGCTATGGCTAGGCTCTGCTAGCATCAGGCAACATTTTCACGAAAAGAAGAAAAGCAATCAAATTAAATAATTTACCTTTGAAGAACTTCGGATGTTTTCACTCAGGAGACTCCCAGTTAGATAGCAAATGTTCCTTTTTTCCAAAAATATTATTTTTATAGGCGAAATAGCTCCCGTTTGGCTGAGAAATCGACCGGAAAATGCGGTCACTACAACACAGAACTTTTTTCCAAATTAGCTCCATAATATCGACAGAAACATGGCAAACGTTGTTTAGAATCAATCCTCAAGGTGTTTTTCACATAACAATTCGATAATATATCCGTTGGGGCAATTGGTTTCTCATAAGAAGCGATTGGAAAAATGGCTACTTGTGTACTTTACGCAAGATTTTCTGCGTAAAAAGACGTCGCAATGCTGTAGACACCTTGGGCAATGCTGTAGACACCTTGGGAAATACGTAGAAAATGTAAGCTCATTCGTAGCTCATTCACAGCCATATAAGGAGTCATTGGCATGAGGCGGTTTCAAAAAATGCGGCACTTCCTGATTGGATTTTTATCTGGGTTTCGCCTGTAACATCAGTTCTGTTGCACTCACAGACAATATCTTTGCAGTTTTGGAAATGTCAGAGTGTTTTCTATCCAAAGCTGTCAATTATATGCATAGTCAAGCATCTTTTCGTGACAAAATATCTTGTTTAAAACGGGAAGCAAAGACGCAACAGCTGTCATGTGTGCCCCTCGAATGACAGAGCTGAATACGTATCTACCTCTCATGTGGTGCAGCACTCTCTTAAAGCAAAGCTCCCCCACTCATACAGTGTTATACTTTAGCAGTTTTCCACTGTGATTGACGTAGACCCTTCACCCTGATTTAAGACTTTTTAAGACATTTCAATAGTTTCAACATCCCTTGGCCCACTTCCTAATCTCATCTGGTTCCATAGCCCTTGGGCCCAGTTCCTTGTCTGGCTTCCATAGCCCTTGGGCCCAGTTCCTTGTTTGGCTTCCATAGCCCTTGGGCCCAGTTCCTTGTCTCATCTGGGTTCTGTAGCTCTTGGGCCCACTTTCGCTTCTTGTCCTATTGTTGCTCCAGATAACATATCATGGGTCTCTGGTCACAGGGAGTACATAGACGCTTCTTCAAACTGACACGCTAATATTCAGCATAACACTTTTCTCTACTTTCACAATGACTTTGTAAGGCAAAACATCCCAGAGACTTAAGACCTTGTTCTACTTCTCCTTAATCACTCAAAAGCCAATCATTTCACAAACAGCAATTATTTACAATCAGAATGGAATGGGATTTGAATGATGCTTCGCAAAATGCACTGACTGAGTACATCTTCTGCTGTCTCTTCATTCCTGATTTCCTGATTGACTCACTGGTCCCCTGTTTCTGTTGTCCAGGTGATAGAGAAGAACTCCAGTGGCTGGTGGTACATTCAGATTGAAGACAAAGAGGGCTGGGCCCCCATTACCTTCATCGACAAATACAAAAAGACCAGTTTGACCCCGCGCCCTAACTTCCTGGCACCTCTGCCCAACGAGATGGCCCAGCTGAAGCTGGAGGATGGCACTGCCAGCGGCGCGGGGCAAGAGGACAGCTGGTCCAAACCGCTGCCAGACGAGCCCACCGCGAGCAGCGAGTCCGGAGCCCGGCCCAAACTCAGAGACTGGAAGTCCAGCGCCAGTAAGGGGGCATCAGCCTTCTCCGGACCCCTGCCTCCTGCCCCGTCTGCCCCACCTGCTGAGGAGAAGCCAGCCTTGCCACCCCGCAGGGAGTCCATCAACAAGAGCCTGGACATTGAGATTACTGTGGAGAAACCCAGGACAGACCTATCCAAACCCATGCCTCCAAAACCCCAAGCCCCGGGTGTCATCATGCCCCTGCTCACCCCCAAAGCTGCCCCCTTCAAGCCCGACAAGCCCCCCGAGCCCAAGAGAGAGGTCGCGAACAAGCCTCTACATCTGAAGAATGAGATGGGTCTGGAGTGTGGCCACAAGGTCTCTGCCAAAGAGGTGAAAAAGTTCAACCTGAAACCTGTGGCTAAGCAACCACCCAAGCCCAAGCTTGATCCACCGGAGGAGAAACCAGAGGTCGCCGGCCTTGCACTGTTCATGAAGCCTAAACCCATAGTGCGGCCCAAACCCGTCCCAGCTGCCAAGCCAGAGCCGCCAGCTGAGAACAAGCTGGACATCACCAACCTGAGGAGCAAGCTGAAGCCTTCAAAGCCAGTTGAACCAGGCTCTGGATTAGCAGAGCCAAGCCAGCAAAACGGCACTGCAGCCAACAACGCCCCTAGCAACGTTCTCCCCAAGATGCCGCCCCCCAACCTTCCCCCTAATAATGCTTTACCCAAGATGCCCCCTCCTAATAATGTTCTCCCCAAGATGCCGCGTCCCAGCAGCCCCCCTATCAATGCCCTACCCAAGATGCCCCTGGCCCCCAATGCTCACAATGGCAAGGCCACTGACGAGCCCAAATTCCCCCACAAGCAGCAAAACGGCCACGGACAGGTGAGCCCGGACAAATGTGCTGTTTTCCCACACAAAGAACCTCCAGGTAGACCCGCCGTCCTCCCTAGGAGACCCCCTCCACCCAAAAAGACCTCTGAACCGTCCAGCCCCACAGAAACCAAAGCCCCCCTGAAAGAGCTCCCAGACACAAAGCCTGCTCCCCCTCAGCTCAGCAGGCCCCCTCCCCCTAAACCCAAGGCCTTCGTACTACCCCCACCCAAAGACAAGGAGAAGGTGGTCCCAAAGCCCCTGCTTAAGAGTGAGAAACCAGGCCCTCCGAGGGACAAGCTGCCTCCTCTGATCAAGGATCCCAGTAAAGAGGAGCTGTTCTTGGCCGTGGCAGACTTTGAGGGCGACGATCAGACGGGTGGCTTCAAGGAGGGCACCATGTTCCAGGTGATGGAGAGGAACAGCAGCGGCTGGTGGTTTTGTCAAAATCTAGGAGAAGGGCCAATGAAAGAGGGCTGGATCCCCTCCAATTACCTGACCAAGAAACCCTAAGTACCAGGTTCTATTTGCTTTTTTAATACATAAAGATATCACTAATTGTATTTAATTAGCTTTTTATTTTATTTATAGTTACCTTTTTCTAGATATGTGTTTGTTACTTTGTTACATTCCATTTGTTTAGCATTCGAGCGAGAATGAACCAGCAATGACTCGTTTCTATTGCATTTCTTTTTCAATTTGTTTTACTTTATATCCTCGTTTCAAATTACCAGGCATCAAATCCGGGAAAAGTAAACGTCCCTTTCAAGTTCACTTTGTGCCATACAGTATGTTACTCAAGCCTATGTCATTTTATGATATCTATCACAAGCTTTCTAATAGATCAAAATATGTTCTTCCAAGCCTTCTATGATATTGTGCCTCAGTATAATATTCAGTGCTTTAAGCTTAAATATATGCAATTTAGCTAGTTGGTGTCTCAGTTAGCATATCAAAGATGCTTCAGTCTAATGAGTAGAGTTGAAACTGACAGTGCAATGCATATGGAAAATAAATCAGACCATACGATAGAGGAACCAGGGTCCGTATTCACAAAGTGTCTCGTAGGAGTGCTGATCTAGGATTAGTTTGGCCTTTTAGATCATAATGAATAATATTACATGAACAGGGTGTACCTGATTCTAGATCAAATCCTAGATGGCCATGTATACTCAGATACCTCAAAGAACAGCCCCCTTCCTACTATGGCTGCAAGGGAAGTTCAAGAGGACACTTTGTTTTTCAAGAACTAAAATAGCAACACTTCAAGAGGAGTTTTTGCCAAGTGATTCTAAGTGCTTATATGAAACATTTATACAGTTCATGTGTTTGTGAATGTGTTTTTTATTTAGGAACTGAATAATAATGTTGTGGTTGATTCTTTACAGATGTTCACTTTTCAGATTATTTGGACTGATTCAGATGGTTCAGACTGATTCAGGTTTCACACTGTGGCTTAACAGACAGAACTTAGTGTACAAATGAATGCCATAGCCATGTTTTAAAACCTCATAAGGTCTTAACATTGGGAAATGTATGCCAGAGTTAGAGTCTAGTTCATCTCCTCTCAGGATGGCCTGAATTGACATGAAACGGACCCCTTCCCAGTACGATAGTGAAAAACACACAAGTAAGAATGACTGATTCAAGTATATATTACATCAGGCTGCCTCTGGTAAAAACGATATTCCATAATTATGCTGTAGGCCAAGATCTACCATTACTACAGCCCTAAATTAGGGAATTCACCTGTGATTTGTGCATATAATACAAAATACAGAATCTCCAAAACAGTGCTCAAATATAAAACAGTATTATAAAGTGTGATCATTACTCATTGTTTTACATTAGTGCTTGACTGGTTTCAAGCACAGACTCGGAAAAATAATGATTGTACTTCCAGAATGAAGTAATGTCGGCTGTTGTCACTTTGTTTACTTTTCACCTCTTGCCCTGTCTGGTCATTGGGAAATAGGGTTTAATCAGTCATACAGTAGTGGAATGAAGGGTGTTTGGGATGTTGTAGTTGGGCATGTGAAAAGGCTTATGGTTTGGTCTCCTAGGAGATGCACAGACAAGGCTAGGAGTGGCTGTAGCTCACAGGTTCATTGGAGAATCTGGTTGATCTGCTCCTAGCTGCTATGCTAGTTGTTTTTCTTTCCCCATTTCCCCCTCTGTATCATCTTATGTTAGTACTATGTCCAATGTCATTCCATGGCTGATAAATCAAACAAATGCAATCAAGTGTATTATTTTAAAGGACTTAGTGTCTGTGTCCGGTCATGACCAACATTGGTAACAGTGAAATGATCAGTGAAGTTACTTGGAGTTTTCCATCTTTTAGCCAGTGTGCTTGGTGCACTTAAAGTAATGCTATTCATAATGTCAGATTTGTAATAATGATCAACACATGGAGTAAGGCCTGAATTAGTGGAATGTCTGTGTGAAACGTGGATTGGGTTAGAATGACAGTTGGATAAACAGTTTGTCTTTATGCTTCAGTAACAAAGGCAAGCAGGGATGTGAACACCAATGTAAGAAAACAGTATGGGATGTTAGTCTTATAGCTTTACGTAACACTTTACCCTAAAACAGACAATTTAATACATTTCAAAAGGCACTTTGAGATATGCAGCAGGACATCTTTTCCCATCAAATTGCAGATATCCCATCTTTTCTTATATTTCCTTTCATATTAAGTCAATAAACATTTTTCATTTTTGTACGGTGTCTTGGTTTTCCTTGGAAATGTTTTAGTTTGGAGTAAACGGATGCAACCTAAACATTAAAGCCATAATAATGGTATCAAAAGCAGAATATTCTAGAACATGCTTGAGAAGAAGCGTAGTAGACATCAGAACATTTTCCTTTATTAGACTCAGTGGTTTCTTCTGTTGAACAGTCACATTCACTCACACCCCTTACAAATACAGCTAAACAGAGGGAAACATGCAGTCATCACAGAAGAGAGAAACATTGTTGGTGAGCGAGAGAGCAGATGTACCTGATAGTTGACCTGATTACTGGACGTTAAACAGGTCTAGTTGGTCCGAAAACAAGGCCCATTTTCAAAAGCAGACATGCATATCAACTGCAAAAGGTTTTTCAAAATAACAATTACAAAACAGAATGATGGAAGAAGAAAAAAAGATGCACTCCCTCAAAGAACCTAGTATACCCTTCTCAGTGCAAAGAAAGGTACATTTGATGGAGCAAAAATATCAGTTTAAAGCTGACAGTGCATTTAATATAAACATCGAAACAATCAATAACCCTAATAATACACAATTAAATTCAAATCTTCTACCTCTTAAGATTCCTTCAATGACGACAGTATTCCGATTTGGCTTCGTTAGTTCCCATCCAGTGTACTAGTATCGCCTTTACAGTAAAAATCGCCTTTACAGTAAGAAATAAACATGTCAGAGACATTTTAACTTTAAATGAGTCACAACCAGTTTTTCCTAGAACTCCAAAAACAATCATTTGTTCTTCAACCTTTGAATTAAAAATGATAACTTTTCCCTGACTTCTCCCGTTTTCATAAACTCACCTCATCCAAATAAAAAAGGTAAAAACAAACTAGGCAGATCTGTCAATCCACACAATCTGACACTGAAGACTTCAGCATTTTTAGGTTATGTACAGCGTTGAATGATTTCGGCAGGAATTCCATTCATTCACTATGTGTCCTCAGAATTCTGAAGATCATGCTCTGCTCTTTTAAAAGTAATATGAACAAATGTAAAAAATATATATATAATAATAATAATTTGGCATGTAAATACATCTGGGTTGTTCCATGAAATGAGTCCCTTTTGCGTCCCATTGATATTTCAAGTACAAATTGTGCAAGTGTCATTCAATATAGACCACATGTAACATTCAATAAATCTGATTTTTAACATGAATAAAGACTTGCTAAAGTGTCCCTCTGTGCATCTGACTTCTAGTAATATTTTAACCCCAAAACCTCCAGGTTTTCACCATCATTGTAAAGCCCTAGTTTGT